>NC_139535.1:89365473-89557525 GCF_965153285.1 Podarcis tiliguerta | reverse complement strand
CACTCACTCACACACACACACACACACACACATACACACCATCTGGAGTACAGCCCTCAACTAGGTACAGGTGCTCTGCACCATAAACTTCAGGATGCGCTGTGGAGCAGTAATATGTGGGACCGAACACTTCCAGGCTTATGGCCCCATTCTTATTGCAGATCGATAGATAGGTCTGTTTCTAGAACATGCACACAGTCCACTCTTTGGGAAGACCTACGAATTTTATGACCCACCTGTTTGATCACAAGCTTGTTAATATATAGTTTCTTGAGATCAAGCAGTAAGCCTGCCAAGGATTTAGATGTTGCCCCGGATCATGGAGCAACCATAGTTTACCACAACTTTTCTGTTGCGAGTCGATGCCCTGCTCCCTCTTTGTGATGAAATAAGACACGTGGACACAAGTATTTTAGGTTAATGGGCTAAAAAAGGCCACAACTTTATTGTTTACAGAATGTGACTGATATTGGCTTAGGCGTTGGATCCGAACAGACTATGCTTGACTCCTGCCCACTCTGCAGGGAGTCACACGAGGGTTAACAACCTGTAGGGGGAGCTTGTTGATGTGAATCAACTGGAAGCTTTCCCCTAGAGTCACCAGAGGGTTGTGCCATGGCTCTAGCCACCACCTGGGCATTGGACATGAGAAACTATGATTACATAGTTTCTCACTATGGTTGGTGTATCTAGCTTTCTATACTGAAGCTCTGATTGAACTTATGGAAATCAAATTCGTTATGCCTGGACTGGTAGAGAGTAAGAAGTGTGCTTGGTTGTTGGTTGTTTTTTCGGATTTATTTTTTTTAGGGGGCAAATGTTTCCCAAATATCTCTGACATTTGAGCCCCCCTTCTAAACTTGTTGTTCTTTCTGGGTCACCTCATCCCAGCAACATCCATGTGTGCTGGATGTGTGCAGATCTCCTGGTGCACACCTGCAAACCAGTAACAGTTGTGTGAAGATCTCTGGGTTGCGATGAAAAGCTGTGAAAGATCTCCCAGCGAACCAGTCCTTCCCTTCATCAACTCCTGTTGATGCCAGTACAACCAACCCTTTCACACAAACCAGCCCTGGTGAAAGTGAGATGGTGGAGGTTTATATGGATTCTAGAAAAACAGATAGAATTGCAGAAACGTGCTCACTCCACCCAGGTCATTGGGTTCTGTAGAGCTTTCTGCAGGGGCGGGGGAAATAATGGGGCCATAGGAATGCATGAAAATACTGGTACTGTTCTTAGAAATGGTACAATCTGAGAGACAAAGCAGACTCTAGCAGGCTTCCTTAGTCAAGGTGTCAGTTTAGTTTAGTTACTTTTGTATGTCTGGTCTCTCCTTGTTTGCTTACAGACTTGTAAAATTTCCTTTCCCCCTCTTTGCTTTATACAAGTACAAGCCTCTAAAGGCAGTCTGTCTTCCTTGCATGTTAATACTAATTGGTATGGTTATTATCACTATTTAACCCAAATGGCCTTTGTGCAGAGGGCAAGGCTGGTTGAATGAAGCTTGTCCACAGGGATGGATTTTATAGCAGCTATCCCATCTGGCTCTGAGCAGTTCATACACACACAAAAAATTTTTGATATGAAGAGAACAGAGGCTGCCTTATACATTCAAAGGAGTCTTCTCTATTGAGATACCAAAGTTGAATATGCCAGGTACTTTCATTGTATGAAAACATAATTAAAGGATTCATATACACTGGAGCACCATGATCAGGATAGGGACCCACCTAGTATCAAATATAGGCTTAGACCATAGCGATCAATGAGAGCAAAAGATGTAGCATATTTATGCTGCAGCTCAGTAACATCTTATGGGCATTTTTGTAACAGAAAACATGCAGGAAACCCTCTTTTGGGAGCCTTGTCCATTTGTCCTTGTCGCTGAGCAAATCTTTTCTGTGTACAGTCATACCTCAGGATGAATACGCTTCAAGTTTAGCATTTTCGGGTTGTGCTCTGTGGCGACCTGGAAGTAACGGAGCGCATTACTTCCAGGTTTCGCCGCATGCGCAGACGCTCAAAATGACGTCATGTGCGGAAGCGGCAAAACCAGACGCGCAGTTGCGTGTTATGTTCACTTCAGGATGTGAACGGGGCTCCGGAATGGATCCCGTTTGCATCCAGACGTACCACTGTATTGTCAGAATTGCATGGGTCTTGCAGTGTAAGGTGGCAGCAAGCATGCATCTTGAAACAATGAATTGTATGCATAATCAATTCTGTTGTGTTGGCATAGATTTTCATTCTGATGTCATTAAATGCCAGAGATCATCAGAGTTGCAAGGGCCTTATAATTAGTTAAGATAATGCCGGTAGTTATGCTTCATGTTAATTAATATGGATATTTGCATGTACACATCAGTATGTGTTCTCTTGTATTTGCACTGTTTGGCCTGGAAAGTAGTGAATCCTGTTTAATGTTCATAACTGCAAAATCACAATTTAAAAAACACACCTGCAAACCACCATTTTGAATTGTGTGGCCCTTGCAACTCTGCCAGTGGTTGTTATTTATGTATTGAGTTAAGGGGACCAGACGAGCATCTGCTCCAAATTTCAGCTTTACCTGATCAGTTTCAATAAAACCACCAAAAAAATGCTTGTGGGCTAGGTGACAAGCAGCCCTCATTCCTGACCTTGCCCCAAAATGACACCATAATGAAGTACACAGAGAAGCAACCACTTTGTAACACGTTGGTAGTCTTGGCTTCAGATAATATTTAACAATTTTTTGTGATAGTTAAATAAGCATCACTTGACTGGTCAGTTCACTTGACTGGTTGCTGACTCTAGCTTAGGCATGCTTAAGCCTTGAAAGTGCTCTTTGTTTGTTGCCTTTTAATAATTGCAGATTTACAAAAATTTTGGAAATAGAAGTTCTAGCATAACTGCACAAAGTAACGTGGAGTTGAGGAAGTGTATGCACACATCTTGATACAATTTCGACTAGAGCAGGTGTGAGAAGCATGAATGTCATAAGGCAGGGGTGCCCAAATTTTTTTCAAAGAGGGCCAGATTTGATGAAGTGAACATGCGTGAGGACCAACCAAAGTTATTAAGCTTTTTAAAGCTTTTTTTAGGTTTGAAGTTGTTGAGCTATTTTTACAATTTTACCCCAAATTTCTTTTTTTGGGGGGGGGGGCTATTTGGGGATTTTACCCAGGACATATACTGCCATGGGGGCAGGATTAAATTGACCGGCCCCCAAAATGGACTTTAGGCATGAAAGGATATTTTTCGCTCCATAAGACACACCTGACCATAAGGCACACCTAGTTTTTAGAGGAGGAAAACAAGAAAAAAATATATTCTGAACGAAACAGTAGGTGTATGATTTTTGTGGTTCATGCTGTGGCCACAGACATGTGATTTGACGGTGAGTTTGGGGTAGCCCAGTGCAAAAATCCTGAGAATCCATGTGGATCCATGCTTTGTAGCCACGTTTTTGCACCATTGCGGCCCCATGCAACAGTGGATGCGTGATTTTTTTGGTGCAGGCTGTAGCCATGGGCATGCTGTGATCTGATGGTGAATTTGGGGTGACCCAATGCAAAAACCCTGAGGATCCATGTGGTCCGTGTTTTGTAACCACGTTTTTGTGCCATTGCGACCCCAGGAAACAGTGGTTGCGTGATCTTTTTTGGTGCAGGCTGTAGCCATGGACATGCTGTGGGATCTGATGGTGAATTTGGGGTGAATGAGGATCCATGGGCTTTTACCTCCCCCCTCCCAGGCAGCCTCCCTAGCTCCTTATCTCTCTCCTGATCCCACCGATCAGCTGCTTCCTTTCAACACTCCCTTCCCTTTTGTTTGCCTTAGTGTCTTTTCCTTAGCTGGAGCAGTTTTTTGCTCCTCCTTTTCTTCTAATTTCTCTCCTCATTGATTTAGTCTTCCTGTCTCCTCCCCTTGCAAGTTTGCTGTCTTTACCTCCCTCTTCCCAGGCAGTCTCCTTTATTGCTAGCGTCCCTTATCTCACTTCTGATCACTTGGGCTTTGTTTCAACACCCAATTCCCTATTTATTTATTTTTTTTAAAAAAGGCATGATCTGTTTTTTGCCCCTGAGCAATTCAGCTCCAGGGACCACACATTCACTCCATAAGATGCACAGACATTTCCCCTTACTTTTTAGGAAGAAAAAAGTGTGTCTTATGGAGCGAAAAATACTGTAAGTAATGAGCTAAATGCCCACAACTAACTGGTTTTCTTTGCCCATACCATGATTTTGAGAAACTGATGAGTTGTCACTTGCTTCAACCACATTAGCTTTGAGAAATCCGCTTGATTGCACTTTGCAAGCCCAGGTTGCTCCAAACACTGGGATCACCATCTATGTGATTCTGTAATTATTATTCTCTCACCCTCTGATAGTAGAAGAATGCAGTACCTTACTTCTTGGTGTAGAACTTAGCATGCAGGCCTGTTAATATGACATTCCCTTCTTTCAGGGCCATTAGTCTTCCATTAACTTGGTAAATTCATTCTGTCAATTGCCTGCTTTTCAAAGACAACTCAGTCCTACTATTTTATAGCATTTTTCTTTCAGCCTATTATTTCCAGCCTGAACCCAAAGTTGTAGACAGACAAATGACCTGTTTGAGCTTTTGCTTAATTTGACATAGCTGAGATAGTGGCAGATTTCCTCTCCTACCTGTTCTGCAAGTAAAACCTCAGGGTCCTTTAGAATCGGCTTCTGAGGGGATGAATTTGATTTCTTGTTTGCTTCTTGATGACACTGTTGTGTTGGGACAACAGAAAGCTCAGGTACCTTAGTGCTCCAGGGTGGGAACTGATCCTTGGATCTACATTGAAGGGAGACTTCAGGAAAATAGAAACTGCTGGCTTTAAAGGATTAGCTTGTCTCTCTTTACAGAGAGATCGATAACACACTGGACCTGAATGTGCTCTTTGTACAGAGATGTCTCTGTACTTCATGATGTGAAATTTTTCTATTCTTTTTAATTGAAGCCTGGATTATGCTGTCACTCGTTCTGACTCTGAGCTTTTCTGGAGGAATGGTCTTAAGAAAGGGCTTTTGCAATCAGTTGTCCCATTCCAAACACCATAACCATGGCCTATACAGAGAACAAATATTTGTCTTGCATTGCTATGCCAAGGGGCATAGTTTGACTACTTACTTAAGAGGCAATCCAGTCCAAAGAGCTGCAGCTCAGCTGCAGCGGTTGGGAACATATACTTTAAGTTTGCCTTGCTAAACCACAGTGTGGCAGCCTTTCAACAAAGATTTGCTGTCCTTAAAAGAATTTGGTGACGTCAAAGTATATCTAGATTAGCCAAAAGAGGGTAATTGTGTATTATAGCAATGAGTCTTATGAAGCAAGTGCTTTAGATGAAATTAACTATTTTGATGGGGCTGCACATATTTTATGTGTCTGAGATCAGGTTTATTGGGGGGGGGGGGCTTTATTTTTTAAAAAGTGTGGGTACTATCTCCCAGCACTTTAGATTAAAGAATATCTACAGTTCTTCATGGGCATCTCATTTGAGTGACTGGAGGCAAATGAGGACAGGTCTACTCTGGTTTTAATATTTGAGTGCATGAGAGAATTTTGGTACATTCAATAATGTCAAACGGGGCAAGAAGCTGCAGTTACTGAAAATTTTTCTTAGTTGATATTACATTGGTTTGCCAGGTCTTTGAATTTAATGTTCTCTCTGTTAACAACTAATTGTATTCGCTTCTCATGGTTCCTTGGAATTGATCCTTCTTCCATTCCAAAATTAAGTTGCTATTTCACATTATAGCAATAATAAAGCTGAAAAGCTTGTGTTATGTGACTTCAAACCTTTCTTATTGAAAAGAAAAGAAGTGACACAATTTTGGCATTAAAAGGGTACTCAGCTGTTAAACCTTCAAGGATTTTGAATTCATGGAAATCAGAATAACTGTTTATATCTCTTTTGCCTTCTTACTTGGGTGTCATGGCTAAGATGATATTTGAATTGGAGGCTTACAGCTTATACACTTAAACCAGAGGTTTTCACCCTTTTTGAGTCCATGGCTCCCTTAACCAACTACATTCTTTTTGAGGCACCCTTGTGGGGTTCAGGAGCCCAGTTATGTCACCCCTTGCCTGCAGAGCTGGCAGCCTCTCACCCTTTTGCAAACACCCTCCCTTGTGAAGTGTTCCCTCAGCCTCCTCTCCTGTCTCCCCTCTTTGGGAGTCCTCTGGGCAGCCCCAGTCTCTGAGCTGTCCCCCCTGCCCCAAAGAGGAGGTGCCTCCCAGAGGCACCATTCGCCTGTGGAGCTTATAGCCAGGGCTGCTGCAATAATCATCTGTGCAAGCCTTTGGGAGGCAAGAGGGCATTAGGGGATGGAGGGAAGGAAAGAGGGACAGAGGCCAGTGTTGCCTACGGCACCCCAACCATCATTCACGCACCCCAGGGTGCTGTAGCACACTGGTTGAAAACCACTGTCTTAAAGTTTTGCAGTACAGTAACTATATCGACAGGGGTGCTTCTTTATTTTACTGGATTTCCATACACCTATGTTTAAAAAAGGGATTTCAAAGCAGCCTACAATTAAATTATATTAGAATAATAAAACAATCAGGCAAACAAAATAAAAGCTGGAAGCAAAAAATAAATTAGAATAAAAGCAGCAAACTAAATAAAAGAGCTAGTAGTTAAAAACACATTGAGGTATTGTTGTCTTAACCTCCTTGTGGAATACTAAAAGTTATGGAGCCAACTTCACAGGTATTGTGCCCTCAAAGTGAGGTTGGAGAGGAGAGTAGGATGAAAAATAGATGAATACTTAAATGGTCCTGATACAGGTAGCCCCTGAGGACTGTGTGAGTGCTGAGCTACCAAACAAAATAATTTCTGTCCCAAGGGAGCAGCTGTTCACCAGCCAAATAATGGGATAAGCCTGTGAAGGCTTCCCTTTGGGGAGCAGAGTTTATTGAGTTGTCTAAACTTACTGTGTGTGGTAAATACACTGCACCCTCAGTGATGAAGAAAACAGACACCTAAACTTTGCGAGATCTATACTTGACAATGTATGTTAGTAATCATAAAATAATTTGGGGGGGAACACAAATTTAGTTTTTTCTCCCGAATGCTTATTGTACAAGTGCGCATCAATAAGTCACATTCAATTCATTTTGCAATTCTAATGGCAGTGGCAGATTTGGATTCCATCCCTGCCAGTGGCATGGTCTAGCTTGGGTTCAGACCAGTGGCACTGACATTGCTGGTGTTTGTTTGGGCAGGCAGTGGCCCTATTGGGGCCACATAAGGGCACCAGGGGGAATATCAATGTCAGTCCAGTGCTCTTGCCACTACAAGTGTGTGGCCCCAACATCACTACTTCTCTGCCTTGCCTCAGCCCTGCCTGGCTAGTTCCACCTTAGCACATGTGCCACTGCTTGTTCAGACAAAAGAACCAGGGAATTATCTCAACCCAAATAAACAATACAGATAAATCATTGGCCATACTGATATTTGAGATAGGGATGTGTGAAGCTGAGGTACAAAGTTGGAAGACACACACACAGTCCTAAAAACCAAGAAACAGCACTTAAATAGCAAAACCAATATCCTTCCCTGTGGTTTCACTACCTGTGGGGCAAACTCATATATTCATTGAATTAATTATTACTTTAGTCCACTGCTGATGCAAACTTTAGAGAAACATTTTGTCATCTTTTGAGAGCAAATACAACTCTTGCAGAGCAGACTTAGGATATTGTTATTATTCATTAAATTTCCATACTGCCTTTCATCTGAGGATCTCAGAGCGACTTACAATATAAAAACACAAAAATTTGTAACATAGAAAGAAACAAAAACACCCCCATGTGTTGCTCTGTACAGTAGAAGCAGTTTGGCACATTTCAGCTGTTTTCTTGTAGTCATTTGCTTTTCTTCCCTTCCCCCTCTGTGTTGATGTAATTAGAAGATACAGAATGGAGAAGGTTGGAAGCCAAGGAGGCGCTAAAGTGATTACAAGATACTGCACCATAAATACTCAGGCAATGAAGAATTAAACAGTCACCTTAGAAAATTGGCAGTGTCTGTATTTCTACACACACACACGTAAAAAATGACAATGGAAGCATATTTGCACTATAGATGCAAGCTTGCTGTTTGCTATGACTTCGTTCTATTAGTGCTAGGAACCACATTCCTTTTGTCAAATTGCTTTCTGAAAAACATTCTGGGTCTTTTAAATATAGCAAGGGAGAAACAGGATGCAACTCACTGAGTTTAATAATTTTTGTTAAACTATATCAGGCCTTGATAAAAGCTGGTCTTTTAGTTTCTTAGCAAAGATGACATAGTTGACAATGACAATTCATTCTTTCATCATAATATTGCACTAATGTGAGCATTCCTTAACTGTGAATGAGCACAGCAGTTCATTATCTTCAAATGATTCAGTTTTTGTCCCCTTCTTTCATTGGAAAGAAAGAAGAAGCTGAGGCCAGGTTGATTAGATTAGCAATCTAATCCTTACAACAAGCTTTTTAAATCAAGGCAGGAGTAAGTTTCCCTAGCTCTTGATTGTTGTTGTTTAGTCGTTCAGTCGTGTCCGACTCTTCGTGACCCTGACTCTTGATACTGGGTTCAATTCCAAAATTTTAATTACTTTTAAATCCTTTACATGCATAGGATACATATTCTAAAGGTTCAGAAATTAATTGGTAGCCCTATTTATACCTATTTTGAAAGTTAACAAAAATCACAGCACTGTAGAGTTGGAAGGGACCCTGAGGATCATCTAGTAGTCCAACCCCCTGCAATATGCAGCTGGTCCATACAGGGATCGAACCTGCAACCTTGGCGTTATCAGCACCATGGTCTAACCAACTGAGCTATCCAGGCTCAACATTTGTCACTTTTGAGCCTAAGAATTATAATCATCATAATACTGAATAGGTGTTCTTTTAAAAAATAATAATATTTATTACCTTTAAAAGAATTTAAACACTACAAAACAAAACAAAAACAAAAACAAAAAAGAGCAATACAATACAGAAACACTACATAACACTAACACATTAAACTAACAAAACCAAACAAAAACAATTTAAAACACTCAAACAGTTTCAATATCTTATCTTTCATTCACTTATTTCACCGACCTCCTCACACCTCCCTTTTTGTATTCCACGTCTATCAGTTATTTCAGCAATTCCTTTCCATCTTCCTCTGTTTTCTGTCCTATAATTATCTTAACACATTCTAACCTTATTTTACCTATAATATTCTATTAATCTATTTATACTTAAATCCTTATAACATTTCTACTAAAGCCATATAACTTCATTCCACCATTCTTTTAACATTCATTAATTTTGCAGTATTTCTGTAAATAATCTTTAAACTTTTTCCAGTCTTCTTCCACCGACTCTTCTCCCTGGTCTCAGATTCTGCCAGTCATTTCCGCCAGTTCCATGTAGTCCATCATGAATAGGTGTTTTTAAGTGTGGCTAAGCATGGAATAAGACAATTGTATCATAAACCATGCAGTATGTACAATGGAATCGAGAAAATTGATTTCTGATTATTTATTTCGCTATTCAGCAAAAATGCCATTTAAAATCCAGCTTGCATCTGAGCCTTCTTGGTGAAGCACATTTACTTTCTCTGTCTTTTTTTCCCCTCTTCATTTTTAAAAGCATATTCAATAACTTGCAAATTACAAAATTGACATGCTATTTTCTTAGATATCAGCATCATAACAGCTATCATAGCTCTTAATTTTTATAATTTAAGCCTTCCAAAGGTTTTTGGAGAGTGCTGCCCAAGCGGATGGAATCTTCTGTTTCCTGTGATTTGTATCATAAAACTGTGAAGGATAAAGCTTAGATTTTAGCTCAAGAGCCATCTGGTGCTTTTGCTGAAGATCAGAATTCATATGAGAGGGAGAAGCATGTCAACTGTCAAACTGCAAAGACAAGACAGATGGCATGCAAGGTTCAGGAAGGAGTGTTCAAGGGAGTGTTGGCCATCAGATCAAGAGGGGACTTGGGCCCCTTTTCTGCTCCTGATATTTGCAATTGATTGGTTGTAATATCAATGTGTGCGATGCCGTTGCAGTGTTCACAGCTTCTGTAATGGGGGCATAAGGACAGTAGTTGCTGGGGGTTTTGTCATAAAATTACTCCACCAGCTATTGCTAATGGCCTTACAGGCTGAAAACAGATAGACTAAACCAGCAGTGATGACTAGTTTTTGGAGCAGTAAATAGAAGCGCTATACTTGAAATTGTTTTTAAGGCGATTGAAACACTTTTATTGTGATTTGAAGCACGTTAGTACCTCCTTAAATGGCCTAGTGCTTACCAGCAACTAACTCCAGAGCTTGTTACTTAGGCCGTTAGCTACCTTGTGAACTCTGGGTCAGTTTGCAGAATGGGCAGTTTAAAAAAATCTAAGGTGCTTGCCTCTGTCAGCAACATAACTTTGCTTACTGGCTTTATTATTGCTTACACATCTACCAAGGATCTTATTCAACCTTCAAAGCTATCACAACATTTTAATGTCCTTTGTCGACGAGATCTTCAGCAGAGCTGTTATTTATCCTCTATTGAAGGACATTCTGTTTTTCTGCTCCTTAAAGTACACGGTTGGTTTTTACTGCCCCACACCTTGCAGCTGCAGGCCAGGCAGTAGCCCTGCCAGTGCAGGCAGTAGTATTTCTCCAACCCCCACACAATTAAATGACATTGGAAAAATGTGAGACTCTATACTGCTCTCGTATGGAAAAAGGGCTGTTTAAAAATAACCGCATTTCATTGGTAAGAGTAGGTAGGGTTGGTGGATATATTTGATTCAGTTCGTATTTAAAGATAAACTTGGCAAATCTGCATTCTCTGAAAGCATATGTGAAACTAAAACACAGCCTTCACTCAAAATTTGCACCTCTCTGAATTTTGCAATGCAATTCTGCAGCCAAATAAGGTGTACAGAAAACATAAACTAAGATTAAGTGTGCATATAAATGCATGTATTAGTGTAAATAACATACAAAAAGACAGCATATTAGGGGAAATTGCATACAGAAATGCGTTAATAAAAATTCACACTAAAAGACTGTTGAATTTTCATGAGATTTTTTAAAAATAAAAACAAACCACTAATTGCTGCGGAAGTGTTGAGAACTGAATTTTAGATTGGAAGAATGAGTAAGCCTCATACTTGTAATGTAACCCTTTAAACATTTTGTGTATGGAATTCTATTACTAACTGCCTAGTCTTGGTGTTTGCAGCAAGATGGTTCAGCTGAGCCCAATATATTATATTGTTATCTAATAAAAGAATGTAATTTAAAATATTGATGGCAACAGATGCAGAAGGTGAGATTCTGAATTCTGGTACAGGCACGTAAACGAATGTTGACTTTGGGAGGTAATAACAGACTTTAGTACATCAACACTTTTCCAGCTCTGTAAGCTGGCCTGCTGCTCATTCTCTCACTAGCCTGGAGGCAATTTAGAGAGATAAACTTTGTTTCTTCCTCCTCCTCTGCCTCCTGGATCACCTAGCTACTAACTCTGATTGGAAACAAAATATTCAGCAAAAGATACAAAACTGTTGCCATCTCACTCTATTGTGTGCTGGGTTGGTCTAGTTTCATATGCAAGATACTTATAAGGAAACCGACTTCTTCATTTTAGTGCAGAGCTTCTAGTTGGTTGCTTCAGTAGCCTTTGATCAATGTTTGTCATTCCGGAACAGGGGTGAGAAACTGGATCCTGCTTGGTGGGCAGGATTCAAAATGGCCTACATTCTGCAGGCCACTTAGAGTGGGGAAGGGGCTTCCATTACCTGGTGTCAGGTGATGTGACTTTGAATTCATGGCATGCACAAGAAGAATTAGGAGTGCACTCTGCATGCACTCCAGATTATGAGTTTCTTCTTTTGCAGCCTTAGCTTACATTCAAGCTACAGCTGGAAAGAAAGATTTAGGAGTTCATTTTAGAATTCCTTCCTGAGTCTTCCTTTTAAATTGGCCTGCTGGTTTACCTGTGCCTTGACATATGATTTCATGTGAAGGGTGTGTGGGTGTGCTTTGGGCCAAACCAATGTCATGGGCCAAATAGGAGGCCCTGGTAGGCCCATGGGTTAGAAGTTCCCCACTCCTGCTCAAGAGAGAGAGAGAGCAATGAATAGAGCTTATAGGAGTTTTCCTGTAGATAAGAATAACTGCCTTGCTTGATCTTGGTTTAAAAATATTCTCCTTGCTAACAGCAAAGGATGTAATAAATGGATATGCGGCTCATGATTGAAAAGCAGGCATAATTTCTTATCTTGTTCAGTTTGATATGAACCTTTCTTCTGAATCGATTGTTGTCAGTTGTAAACCACCAGGGTTAAGTAATGTGCTCCAATTTGAAGATTTGCCTGTTTGTTCCGCCTCAGGTTAATTTGCTAAAGCTTAGCAGGCAGGGTGATAAATGCCTTAGATATTTCTAAAATAGGTAGCTTGGGATGTAAGCTGCCAATTCCAGAACTCTTGAAGTGCCAACTAGGATTCTGTGAGTTTAGCTACAGCTTTATAGCTTGAAAGGTTTGATGCTTAATATTTATTGAGCTAGTGCAGACAAAATATATTCTTTTTCTGAAGAAAAAGTGAAGTTAAAATCTTAAGTCGTGTCAGGAACCCAACCATGAACAGGATCCTTGACTTTTGACTCCACCTCAATATTCTTGAACCGCTTCAGACCTTGGACCCATCTTTGACTACTACTTGGAGGTAAACTTTTATTTTTAATTATATATTGCTGTCTTCCTCTTTTCCTCTCTAAGATGCTCAGTTGCATCTTAAGAATACAGAAGGGAGTACAGAAGATGAGAAAACCCACTTCTTTTGAAATTCCCTCTTCCATGTAAATTGTAAAAGTGCAGGGGAGCTGCCCATATCTGCATCTGGCCACCCTTTCTTTGTTTTCTCTCTTTTACAGCCCAGTCCTAACCACGTCAACTCAGAAGTCCTATTGAATTCAGTGGGGCTTACTCCTAGGTAAGTAGGGTTAGGATTGCAGCTTAAATCATTAGACACAAGATGCTAGTTATGTCATTGCTGCAACCTACCTTAAATAGGAGTGTGGCCTACTTCTGTCCATGAGTATAATGCACATCCTGTAAATTATTATTTCTTTTCATGATCAGAGTTGCTGTATGAGCGCCGCAACCCCATAGTCGCCTTTGACTGGACTTAACTATCCAGGGGTCCTTTACCTTTTTATAAGGGCTCATCCACACTTCTTTTTTATTTAGTTTTTATTGCCCATACTTCTGCTTGTCCTGTGCCTAACAAAGCACAGATCCAAGTGGTTTTCTGCTTGACCTATGCTTTCTAGGCATGGGTCCAAGCAGTTTTGCCTTTTCCCTGCTGCTTTCCCCTGGAGAACCTATTCTTTAGTGCTAAATTGGAGCAAACATCAATCCAGAGAAAACCTGATTGAAATTTGCTCTGATGCCACAGTAAACAGTGGGTTTTCCAGGGAGAAAGCATCAGGACAATTGAAAGTGTGGATGAACCCTAGGTTTTCATACACTAATGATTTGCTTTTTAACACAAGAGATAATTAAAGTTCATTTGCTTTTCATTTCCCTGATAGCAGGATGCAAAAGTCTTAGCTTTTAGAATATTTCTGTTTCTGAAACAAAATTATGCTGGCCTTTCTATTTGTGAACTATTCACAGTGTATTTTATTGCAAAACTAACAATCATTCCTTAGGAAATGGTTTTAATTGTTACCTGTGGTTCATTTGTCAATCTCCCTGCATGAAAGAACTTTATTTTGGGACTGTACTTTTTGCTGGTTTATGACAGACATAGCTCCACTGTGCCTGCTAATGGCAGTTAGTGACATGAACCCCTTTTGAAAAAAATGTTTAAACATTTCTACCTCCTCTCTGATTATCCTTATCTTGGGGACTGGACAGTTAGAGAAGCAAATTCATCATGCCTTTTGGCTCAATTTGAGACTCATTAGGAGCAAAATATATATTTTCTTAATCAAAGGGATTAGGAAATAGATCCATAGTTCAGGTACAATGATTTATATGTTATTTCTCTGTGATAATCAACTGAGTGAAGGAGAGGGTGTATTTGAAGATGTACTCTGAAGCTGATCAGTGGGAGAGGATATGGTGGTGAGTGATTGAGAATTTATAACCATGTGCAAGTAAGATTACAAAACTGTCTCAGAAGGGTTTACTTTAAAACCCTTCTGACATCTACCCTCATAGCAACTGATCAGGCAGCAGTTTTCTCTGAGTTTGCTGCCGCAAATATGTCTGTAAACTAGGCTTTCCAGACAGGCCTTTGCACCCTAAAGCAACAATTGATCTGAGGCAATTACAGGATTCAAACCCTGTCACCTCGTCCATTGGGGATTCTCCGTCCTTCCTTCTGCTGGGCCAAGGGGCTGTTTTTGCCAGTTGGTTCTGGTGTGTTCTAATTTGCAGAGAACACCTGTTCCTTAATTATCCACATCCCTTGTCTGTCTCTTTGTTTCAGCTCTTTTTGATGTATGAGCTAATCATCTCTTTTTGAAGGGGGTTGTGTTAATTGTTTGACTGTGTGTTCCTAAGGAAGAAGGGCTGGGAACTGAATAATAACTTCCAGATTTAAAAGATGGCTGCTCTTCTTTTGGTACTGATGCAACTTTTCGATTCCCTTGCTGTGGTCATGTGTTTTGGAGTGCACCAAATAATCATTGTTAATAGAACAGTGAGAAAGGGAAGCATATGAAAATCTTAACTGCAGTTGAGCATATTGTGCTAGTATTGCTTCTAGATTGCCTCTAAACCAGGCATGAATGGAAGGGGACAACCAAAGTGCTTCTGCTGCGACAACCTAAGTGTTAACTTCAGTCTCCATGTCTGTTTCTCACTGATTCCCCAAGCTACCATGGGATGCTTTGACATTGAATTGTTGCTGGGCAGTACTGAACGGTATTGTGGGGCTGTACCACTTACCTGACCTCCTTCCTGCTGAGTCATTGCTTCATGGGGGTAGGAGGACGCAATGGTGAGGTCAGTGCAGTACTAGCATGCAAGTAGAACCAATCCTTTGATCCAGCTGGTGCTGACCTTATCACATCCTCGTTCTCGCCCCCCCCCCCCCCGTCTCTCCATCCTGATATGCAGTGCCTTCGCCAGAGGGAAGTCAGGTAAATAAGACATACATACTGTGCCATCAGCTACTGCAGCTGGGTAAAACAAATTAAAACAGAAATACAGCCCATTAGATGTATGCTTTCGTCCCATAACACTTTCCACTTTAATTCTAATTGTGCAAGCATAGTTACGGAAGTTTTCACTTATTCTTTATATTTAGAACTTTGATACAGGAAACAGAAAAGAAAACATAAGCTGAATGGATCAATGTATCTCTTTATTAGTAATCTTTCCCCCACCCTCTTCCCTTGCCAATAAAAATAATCCCTCTGGGATAGGATTCTATTTCACTTAGCTCAGTCCACGCTCACCCACATTTCAAACCTCTTGACATTCTTTGAGTGTTCTTTAAAGCCCTCTTCTCATTATTATATAGCTTAGTTAATTAGAGACTTTTGGTGGAGTAGTACTTCATTCCCCAGTGATAGCAAATCAGCATAAAGAGGTCACAGCTCCTTCGCATGTTGTGCATTTTCTCTGATCCTGTTGTATTGCCTGGGCGGTGAAGGAAAATTGCATAGATGAAATGTTATTCTTGGCTACTAATGCTGCATTTTGTCAAGGGTCTCTGAATGGGCAGGTTTTCAAAAGACAACTTCAGGATGCTTATCTGAGCCTGTTCACATCCT
Organism: Podarcis tiliguerta; assembly: GCF_965153285.1. NCBI lineage: Eukaryota > Metazoa > Chordata > Lepidosauria > Squamata > Lacertidae > Podarcis > Podarcis tiliguerta. The sequence goes on along the minus strand of NC_139535.1, from coordinate 89,541,734 downwards.
TACATTGCTTTTAGACCAGTAGTTTTCAGCCACTGGTCCCATTGCCTCCCACTGGGATCTGCAGAAAGAGGGCTGGCGTAGAGGAGGAGCTATTTTCTGAAGCAGCAAATGGAGAACTTTACTGTCAGCAGTAGGCCATAGCTGTCTGGTTGGTTGTTTTAATTAGCAGGCTATTTTCTTGCATAAATGTGCCCTTAGTGGCTCACAACACAATAAGAGTAATACATCTCAAAACATCATTGATTAAATGCCGCTTTTCCACAATGAGCTGTGCCTAAAGCGGCTTACAGCAAATGTCCAAACATCGAAATACAGAGCATTGGAAATACAAATATACAAAATACAAAACATGCCAGTAAATTAAAAAATGATAAAAATCAACTATTTGGCAAACACAGAACAAGTTCAGCAGTAATTATCTAGGCTTAAATATGTAAATTCAAACAAAAACAAGAGTTAACAATAAAGTTTTTGGTACTGGTCTTGCTGCACTCCAACGAGCCTGACTTAAATACAATTCAGAGGAGAGGGGTAGATGACATACAGCTGGCTCCCATATCTCTCCTCCAGGGGAGACTGACAGCATCGAAAGGCAAATGTCAGAGAGGGTGATGATGGTAAGTCTCTTCCTCAGCATCTTGCACATGTCAGCTGCTGATGCAGGTCTTATTGCCCTTCAAAAGCCCTCAGTATCATGGCTTAAATACAGTACAGAGGGGAAGGGTCCCCTCACCAGACCGGGTGGCATTATGATATAAATAATGTAAAATAATAGTAAATATTGCATTCCAAACAACCCGCTCTTTTCAGTGTCACTTTTATAACATTTGTAAGTTGATACAAAATTATCAGTCATTTTGTATCAATAGTATCAGTTGATACTGTTGAAATACACAAACCAGTCACAGGAAACGTTCTAGTGCAGCCACATAAGAAATTGTATAACTGGTGCGTCAAAACAGAAATGCTTATAAGCTTGTTTTCCTTAAGAACTATTTTAGCAAACCTTAAGTCTTAATTCATAAAATGTCTATGTTATTTGAAAACCACCCCATGTCTAAGCTAAGTTCCATGCTACTTGCAGGTGTTCTCAAGGAGACACAAGGGAATTTTTAGGTTGATTGGTAAAAGGAAGCCTTATAGAAAAATACTTTTGCTTGGTGGTACTGAGAGTTTAACAGGAAGGGTGGATAAGCAGGGGGTTATACATGATGACTTGGCTGGAACTCCTTCACCCGGCCCAGCACAGGACCCAGGGAAGCTGGGGTGCCATTATAGAGACATACTGCTAATTCTTTATTTTATTTTTCAGGATTCTCAATCAAGGCAGGAGTACTAAATTAGATGTTATGATGTCATTGTTCTTTTTAGCTTTGTGAACTATCCTGCCATCAGAACATGCAAAAATTAGCATATAGAAGAACATATAATTGGATAAATCAGTGAAATAGTGAAACATTTGCTATTATGATCAACTATGACTCTGAAGAAAAATGAGATTAAAATTTGATAAAACTTAAATGTGCAGAAGGAACTGAATTAAGTAATTGGGCTTAATGAACTGGTTAATTATTGATTTCATGCAAATGATTGTTATTTCATTTGTAATATGAGGCTCAATTTTTAACGAATTAGCTGATTTATTATAATGAAGAATCTCTTTAATGAATTAGTGGATTAAAATAATTAGGAAACTGAATAATAATTGTTTTACTGTTGATGGACTTGATGCTCTAATTTGAAAGGCGAAAATATATTAACTAAATAAAGAAAATGAAGACAAACAAAATAGTCATCCAAGAGATGCATTAGAATTACAGGTGTGAGATTATTAGATAAATCAGGAACATATGGAAGCAGTCCCAGAGAGAGAAAAGGATGCACGAGAGATTAGAAAAAATATTTTTTATAGTTTGAATCCCTAGGGAAGATACAATTTTCCTCAGATGTTATCCCAGATATAAAAATATATATTTTAGAATGTCTATGAAATGACTCTCATAAACCTTTCTTTGGAAAGCATATTACAGAAATAGATGCTTTTCAAGAAGGTGACTTGATTATATGATGTGTGTGTGTGTTATATATTAATTAAAATATATTGAAATTTAAAACCTGAAAGTTGGATTCTGTCATTCTGTGGCATACTGTACCATACCCTGGTGTTGCTGTTTTTTTGTTTTGTTTTGTTTTGTTTTGTTTTTGCAAGTGTTTAAAAATTAAGAATAGTAATAGTAATAACCTAACTCATCTGAGTTAGGTAATGGCTATGTATTTGAATAGGTGACTTCAGTAAAGGGAAAACTATCAGATATTCATAAAGTAGTTTAAAGATGGAACCATTAAATATTTTAACATTTTACTTTGGACCACATTTTTCATATTCTCCCATGGACAACATACTTGCTTCAACAAAGCATAACTCATCAAATTATGATTGGTGGAATAATGTTGCAGGAAGTTTCAAATTATACCACTGACAAAATTTAGTCCAGTAGATTGAAGTCTATTATATTATGTGTATATAACCATCAGAAGTGCAGAACAATTCAAATTCAATGGTCCAAATGGCTTTCTCCCCCAGAACTTTATAAATTAGTAACTTTACTTATACAAAATATTTTGAATTTTGATAAGTGGATGTTTGCTAAGGACATAGGGAGTATTTTATGGACAGGAAAATTTGCATATATAAAAATGTTATCCCCAAATTTCATTTCATTAAGCAGTCAGCACTACTGACTGATGGACTGTGATTAATAAAAGCATCTCATATGGCAAATAATGAGTTTTTCACAAAATAAACGGAGAGCTAAGATTTTGAAATATTGAACTGTATTACAAAGCTGCAGTATTGTTGCACCGTTGGGAATATTAAGAGCTTTGAAGAATATTTATGACTTTCATTGGAATGAGACTAAACAGGCTCACTGACTACCAGCTTTATATAGGAATTAATAAAGAACTGACATGTAGAATCAGGATTGCAGCTAAGGTTAACTTGCCCTTTAACTGTTGGATAAATTCTGCCTCTTTCTTAGTCTCTTTGTCTTGCCATTATAGGTGATTACAATAATACTAACTTTCCTTGTTTTGGTGTTTTATTTATAAATTTTGAATGAACAAGAGAAGAAAAAAATATTGCTTGTCTAGACAGTAGAAATAAATGGAAATTGGGTCCAAAATTAATCTTCCAATATTTTATCAATATTTACAAATTAGACATTTTAAAGGAAGGTTGACATTTAATAGTGCTCTAACTATTTGAGTTATTAGACTATCAGTGTAATGGATCTATAGGACTTTTCCCAGCAGTTTTATTATGTGCTTTTAACAAACTGCTTTGCAGAATCAGCTTTACTGTTCCTTAAAAAAAAAAAGGGAACAGAACATTGATATAATTACACAAAATAAATTGCAATATCTATTAAGACAAAGTGTGTCTCAATTTGTAACCTTTAATATAAAAAATTGTCCTTGACACCCATAAAATTGAAGAGAATCTATATTAGTAATGTGAAATATTGAAAATCTGGCAGTTTGAGGGCTGTCATGATGCCCTTTTGTTTGTCACACTGAAAAATTAAAATGGTCTGGATAAATCTTTTCAGTGAAGAGACATGTGTTAGGGGGATCTGAAATTGGGTCTCCAGCTGTTTTTTAAAATAAAAGTTCAGTAACAGGTGAGGGGAGACTAGAATCTTACTGGGACATCTTTCTGAATGATAAATCATTGCCTTCTCCCCTCCCTAGCTGATTATTTGCCTCAGGGGGCACCACGTACTAGTATTATAGGGCAAAGACTAGCTTGGGGTGATTTTTTGTTGTGGCCAATGTTCCCGTTCAATATTGTGGTCATGATTGGATACAGCCTCTCTCTCCCCCAACCCAGGGGCCTGGTAGCCACTACAACTTTTTTCCAGTAACATAACAACAACTATAATGGTAGAGAATCTGATAGCATTCAATATGCTGGCTCTTCTGTTTGGTTATTTGAAGAGAGTTCACAAGAAGAGGAAGTTGAAGTGATGTAAAGCATAGTTGTGTTGGCAAAAATGGGGATGTGAAGAGATGGAAAACAAAACTCTGTGTGTGTGTGTAATGTTCGACTTAACAAGTTTGGTCTCTGTTACAAATTAAGAAGAATGAACAACCATTTAGAAGTGGGAATCTTCTGTTCACTTTCAATACCTGTAGAGGGGTCAACCAGGAATAATTTTGGATGTTTTAGCACCTTCCCTAAATATATACTGATTTGCTCATCATTTTTTGTTTATATGCTAATTCCCCCCCCCCCCCCCATGATGTATTCTTTGTATGGGGTGTTTAATATTGACATTACAGTATCTTTTATTAAAATCTAGAGAGTACTACTGCTAAATAGGTTAGCAAGAACAAGTATGCAAGCCTAAACAGAATATGGGCAGAGAATGGAAAATAAATATTTTGTAGAGCTACGTAGCAGTCATGGCAAATATTTATGAACCAAAATTTCACAAATGCTCTAATTCTGCCCTAGTCAGATGTCAGTCAAATGGTTTGACTTTGAAAAAGGGTTGTTTTCATTTTAAAACAAAAGAATGATTATCAGTAATAGAGACAATTTATGTGAGTTGTACATAGTGAGTTTGCTTTTAACTCCATTATTTTCTTGACTTTTTGTTTGTTCCTTATTTCAGGCAGCATTTACCATCCTCTTGGGCCCATTCACCTTTTTTAATGTGCAGAAAACAAAGTATCTTCAGATCCTGACATCACTCATGAGGTGGATAGGTAAGTCCATGAACAACTGCTGTGCTGCACACACATTACAAATCATGATATCATTGTGAGTTCCTCCTCTGATCTTACAATAGTCATGTCATTAGACTGCTTTCAATGAGTAGTTTTTCATGCAAGTGAGATGGTAGCTGATAGGCAAGACTGCCAACAGTGCAAAAATTGCTGCATTGCTAGCCTTTATATCTCCCTTGGCCAGGCTGCAATTGTTAGTTTGTATGTCATGAACCTCTCTGATTCTTAGCCAGGAGACTAGGGTTTGTTGCTGCAATTGCTAGACATCTTGGAAACCTAGAGAGAATAATAAACTTCATGAGTAAAGAGGGAACCGCAGTATAGAAAGATAGATGCATTTTATTTAAAGGTGTAATTGAATTTGAAGCTACATTTGTATGTGTTTATGCGCCTCACACGGCCGAAAGCAGTTTTTCATGAATCTAATTAAGGTTTGGGATACATTTGTTGCAGGCAGCATACATATAGGAAGAAGACTTTAATGAGGTATTGAGCCCAAGATTAGACAGATCAACAAACACAGGACATGCTAATAATATCCCAGTTATCTTTTAAAAATGGTTGGCTGGGTATTTGGTGATATTATCACCCTAACAAAGGGGACTGCACTTATTATTCTAGCGTTCATAGGTCTTTTTATTACACTTTTGTAACATCATTTTTCCAGTCTGTTGTAAAAGCAGAAATAGATACGATGTTTAATCCTGATCATGCACCATTAACTCTTTATTGGGAATTTAAAGAGAAATCATCACCTATTTGGCAGCTACATTACCTTTTAAAAGAGAATTTCCATGCGCTGCTCTGGTTTGCCAGAAGCGGCTTAGTCATGCTGGCCACATGACCCGGAAGCTGGACGTCGGCTCCCTCCACCAATAAAGCGAGATGAGTGCCGCAACCCCAGAGCCGGCCACTACTGGACCTAATTGTCAGGGGTCCCTTTACCTTTACCTTTAGTCTTCACTGCAGAGTAGGTGGCTGGAGTGGTGGTGAGATTCTAATCCCATTGTTATGGATGGATCATGGATCAAGTCCCCCCAATGTCCATATCCATGAAACAAAAATGGTATGGGTAAGCAAGAACAGCATTTGTTTTACAAACAAGAGATTCATTTTGTATCCAGTGGTGCTCACTTTACACAAAAAGGCAATCAAAGACAAATGCAAAAAGCAAGAGCCCTCAGTCAACAAGTACTGAAGAGTGTATGCTCAGAACAGATGAATGATTGTGATATAAGTTAAAGCTACCCACATGAGGCTGTGTCTGAAGCAGTTTTGACTCCTTCCATATCTGCTATAGTGGCTGTGCTATATAGTTCTCATAACAATAGATGAAGTAGAAGCCTTCAAAGTGGGTTGTCTGATCAGGCATGCCAATCAATCACATGGTTTTGTTCATGAGCAGGCAAACTAGGGGCCAGATTCGGCCCAATCACCTTATAAATCTGGCCCACGGACAGTCGAGGAATCAGCATGTTTTTACATGAGCAGAATGTGTGCTTTTATTTAAAATGCATCTCTGGGTTATTTGTGGGGCGTAGGAACTCGTTCATATTTTTTTTTCAAAATATAGTCTGAAGGTCAGTGGACTGGCCCCCTGCTGAAAAAGTTTGCTGACCCCTGGTTTTGTTGCTTAGAGATCCATGGGAGGGACCTCTTTGCCATAGCTGTATTCGGGTTTAGGATTGCTGAGTGATGCAGAAAGCTGATTGGCCAGAGAACAGGAGATTGGCAGAAATGCCTCTAAGTCCAAGGAGGCATAAAATGTGTGGGGAACAGGAAAGTGTGTGTGGATTTGAGATTTGGGGGAGGAAATGTTTTAAAACTCCTTGACATACTCAGTGGGAGGGCTATGCCCCAGTAGCCCTAATGAACCAGCCTTCACTGTCCTTATCACACCATTTTTACCCTGACCATATAAAATCTTTGTAGGCTCTGGCTTCCTTGCTGGAAATGGTGATCTCATTAAGTGGTATTAGGAATGAAAACGTAATTCCTTCTCAGGTCACTGATCCAGGGCTGATCACTCAACTTTCACTCTGTGTAGTGTGTAAATATATCATGCTGATCTCATCCTGTCTCTTTGAAAACCTGACAACTGTCTTTCCTGAAGTTGTAAGATAATGAAACCTTAGTACACAAGCCAGGATTTGCCTCTTGAGTGCTTGGTGAAGATGAGAAAGGTGAGAACAGTTTGGGCACAATGTAGGGAGAAACCTGTTCATTAGTTTAATTCCTGTTCAGGGCCAGTGGAAGATAAGCTGCCCCCAGGTAAAATTTAATGACTATGGCAATGCCTTACTGACTATTCAGTGCATATGATTTTCAGTGAATTTTTTTCGAGAGAAGGAAAATAAGAGCTTAGTGATCTTATTGAAAAGTCAGAGCTGTTGTCATCCAGGGCAGTATCTGTTTATGCAGGGCAGCAGTGGGTTCAGATTCTTACCAGCACCTAATATCTTCCTGTTATTGTCTGAGCACACACAGGCTTTGCGAATTCCATGCTCATTGGAGCAAATGGCGATCTTATTAAGTGGTAATATGAGTTTGAAGAGCAATCCTTTCTCAGCTTGGAAACAGAGTTACTTGCTGTTAACAACTCTCTCACTGGCCTTAACTGAAGCAAATGAACTCGCTCCCCCACCCCTGTTTTGCAGACTCCATCCACTTGGACTCGAGAGCACATATAGCATTTCCTGGCTCATTACAAGGCAGTGGTGCCAAAGGTGTTTCTGGAAGCACCCTTGAGCTTTCATGCCAAACTCTTTGTGTTAGGCAGACAGATCCTAATTAGTATTTTGTACTGTTAACAGGCATGCATCTGTTTTTTTGTTTCTGCTACTTACAGGATTACATTACACTGTAGCCTTCTCCCTCTGCTTAGTTTGGTTAATTCTCATTGTGGCACAATGAACTTGGCAAATCAGAGATCAGAATCTCTTTATAATGGAGCAATAAATTTGAGGGAGCCGACTCACCTTAGTAAACTATGATTTTTAAAATCTGACACACAGTATGCCTGGCACAGGAGTTGCCTTGCTGTGCTCAGTGGTTTCATTCAGGCTGGCGGACATTAGCCTGTTCTGCTTCAGATGTATGCTAAATTAAGATGACCATAGAGCAGAGTGATCTTGACAACAATGCTACATATGAATATCATCTTGGGGACCTGCATTTTTCAGTGGTAGTGAACACAGTCCCTTTGTTTTGAAGACAGCCACCTACTGAAACATCAGGCCAACAATATGGCATAAGAAATATTTGAAATCACCTAGGGCTTCAGAAAACAAGTGTGATAAAGTCAGCAGCTCCCAACAGCTGGGGTAGAATCTGTTAGCCTTTTGGGCATGGTCTGGAAACAAAGGCTGGCATGATGTAGCAAACTCCTTGTCATAACAAATAAGAGGAAGAAGGGCACTGGGACACATTACCTGAAGTGGAGCAAGCTCCAGATAAAAGCTCCTCTCAACGCAGATGCCTGGATCCATATTGACTCCTCTAGGGATCCCTTTTCATGCATTCATTTAAAAAATATTTTCAAAATGCTGATCTTGTTTTCATATTAAAACGCATTCTAGCCTCAGTAATTCTGCCACTCTGGCAAGTGCGTTAATAGAATTATTGAAAATAAGCCTAGCTGTGGCCCTGTTATATTGCTGTTAGCTAAAGCAGTATGTGCGAAAGCTTGCAGACAATGCCTGGTGATGTGTTAGAAGCCAGAAGGAGTGGTTGCATAAGATTGCCAGTGGTCCAACGCTAAATCAATGCCTTACCTTGCTTCATTACTAGCAGAAGCAGATCTGTGTATAAGAAGCAAATGTGTCATTCAACTTTATATATGTAATATAATTTGTGTCACTTCATGAAACTGAAATAATGTTATGTAAGTTGGCTCTTCTTAGCACAGAAAATGGTGTCAAGATCTTAAAGAGTTTCAGATAAGCTAATGTAGCTTTTTGCTCAGAGATGATCCCAAGGCAGCAGTGCTGAATGTATTACTGGATCACAGAATTCAATAAATAGTTGTGTTTCACCTCATGCATTGGTTCAAGAAGTGCAAATCAGGTAGGTTTGCATTAAAATACAAACTGAACACATTTATTAACATGCCTAGTTAATTATTAAATAATCTGACCATAAACATTGATAAAAGAAATAATTTTTACTTAATATACATTAAAAAGTTCTTCTAGCACTTCTCTGTTTCCCACTTTAATAATTATTGTTTATTTTATTAAAAGAATTTCTAACCTACTGTTCATTGAGTAATTAATGAGGTCCTTTTGCTCTTTGTCTCTCCAGCTGCTTTACCACACATCCAGATTAATTCACGCATCCTTATTGTATAGTGCTTGTCCTCCAAAATAACTTCATTGTCCTCCAAATTTGTTTCCTTTTGGTTGAATCCCATTGTCAGCTCCAATGCCCACAAATGGCCATAGTTAAGATCCCCAAATATCTAGCCCACCAATTCATTCAGTGTGTGCTTGTTACTGCTAAAACTTATTTAAATGGTCTCTTACCTCTCTAACTTCCCTGTTGCTCTTCTACTCCTTCAGTTCAACTTTCCTTCCCATCTCCGCAACTGCTTTGGGAAGCTAAGTGAGGTACCTGAACCTTTCTGTTGGACCTTGATGGGGTTGTGTGTGTGTTATTTTAAGCTAATATGGCCCAGACTAGTCTTGGTTGAATTGCTGGACATTATCTGGTCTCAGAGCCAAGATGTCCCAATTATGAATCTGCTCCCAGATGAACCTGACCACATGGCTGGTCTAAACTAGTTCCAGTGTTGCCTCTTTTTGTGTGCACATGTGCATGACAAACAGCCATGGAGGCTGCATGCAGCCTCAGTAAACTGGTTTGGTTTGGGGTAACATCTGCTCCCAGGAATATCTGTGAATGAATGATCACATGGGAGTTTTCTATTCATTGCCTGTGCTATCATCCACCAACCTGAGCCAACTGCATTTTTAGACTGGATAGATCAACTCTTGATCAGATCTTAATAAAGCCATTCTTAAGACCTGGAACACATAAAGGTGAAGTTGTATTTTGCCTATATTGAGCTTGGTCTTCTGTGCTTGCCTATAATTCTGTTTCATTTCTGCTTCATAAGCTGGAGGGAACTACTTATGCAGTGTGATATTATTCCTTTTTGCCAGACAACAGCACAATTTTTATTTTTCTTATGAAGGTTGTATATTCTTTCTGGTAGTGTGTTTTTCCCAAAATTAATGCTTAAAGGGCTTTCATTAAAAAAGAAGGCTGTGTTCCCATTGTCAAAGAAGGAAGGTCGGAAAGTAATGTGTGTAGGTTGCAATGGTGTAGACAGATTTGGCAATAAGATATACTGTTGCTTACTGTAAGAACAAATGTTACATGGAAATTATTGCCAAATTGCTCTCTGTGTAGATTTCTCAGTGGGTGGTTGGATAACAATACTTCCTGTATGACTGGGGATTTATGTATTTACAAAATATATATATACTATTTTTTAGCCTTCAAGCGGCCTTCTAAAACTGTGAACAGGAAAATTTTAGCCCCACCACTTATTTAAAAAGCAGCCTCAAGAGAGGAAGATATAACAACAACAACAACAACAACTCCCACCGCTTGTTTGGGTAAAAATAACCACCACCTCCCTACAAACCAGTAAAGATGGGGACAAGTAAACCTGTCTCAGAGTTTCATAACCACAGTGCTGCCACTGAAGAAGCTCTGTCTCCTATCACTGCAAGACATGTCTCTCTCCACAGAACAAGCAATAGGGCTTGTGTGCTTGTTACTGCTAAAACTTATTTAAATGGTCTCTTACCTCTCTAACTTCCTTGTTGTTCTTCTACTGCCGCAGGTGACAAGTGAGTTATTATGGGAGGAAGCAGTTCTTGAGATATCCTAGCCCCAAACCTTTTAGGGCTTTGTAGGTAAAACAAGTAGCTTCAAATGCACCTGGAAAGCAGTGGATCTTGCCTCTGTTCAGTTTTAACTTAACAACAATCCTCTGTCTGAGGCTTCATGTTAATTTTGTGATGAACTGACATGCTGAAAAATAGCTGGCAGGCAGTAGCTTATATTAGTTCTTTTACAACCCCTTCCTTTCAAAAATCATATTGAGAGGGCAGAGTATGATCTGTTGCTCATCCTGTTTTTTGTGTAAACGACATGCCGCCTAGATCTACTGTGAACTATGTATAATGGTATTCTAAATGTAGTTATCTGAAACATACTTTTCAGGCTGCCACCATCACACAAATCCTTCTTTGATGTTCAGAGCAACTTCAGGTATACATGATGATAGGATATCATGGCACATACTTTTCTGATCTTCACAACAAATACAGTGGATAGGTCATCTTACACACTGGTGGCAAAGCTGTGGCTTTCCAGATGTGGTTGAGCTGCAACTCACAGCAGCCCCAGTCAGTTTATGACCAGGAATTATGGTTCAGCAACATTGGGGGGGCCATAGTTTAGCCACCCTTGGCCTAGAGCCCAGCATGCAGTGCCTCATTTTTTCCATCCAGCATTGTAGAATGTTTAATTGGTCAATCAATTAGTTTGTACTTCATGTGTTGAGAAGCATATATTAAGGGCTAGAGATCATGGGAAAATGTTAGGATAATTAGCCTGGTGCTGCCAGTAAATCTTCCCAAATTGATTTATTGGCTCCTCAGTCCAGCACGCTCTGCTGCGTGAACTCTTGCTTCACTCCTACAGCAGTAAAACACCTTAGCAGAATAAGCGCAGCATACGTGTGATAAAGGCTTAAATTAAACGAAGGCAGATTCTTTCCTTAAAGTCTTTTATTGCTCCGATAACATTGGCAAAAATCCATCAGAGCTCAACTGCATCTCTGCCAGCTCCTCTCACCGAGCGAGCTGCTGACACACTGACACTTTCGCTTTCACAGCACACAAAGAACATTCCAGTCTGCTCACGTCATTTCCTGGCAGACGTCCCAGGAAATCCCTCCCCTTTAGAGCCGAGGCATAGCAGTTTACCTCATTACTGCTCCCAACACCCCCTCTTGCCTCGGATCGGAGGGTAGAATCGACCCTTGGTCGTCCCAAACCTAAACCTACGCAAAACTCTCCATGTCTCTGGAAGGAGAGTGGCTTCTTTAAGCCATCAGCTAGGTTCTTCGCAGAGGGACAATACTTCAGTGCTACTAATCCCTCTTGAACGCTTTGACACACATTCCGAACTCTCAATGCTTCACAAGCTACAAGCGTTCTCAGAGCCTCTGCTCTACACTGTGGTTGCCCAGTGTCTGTGGGTTTCAAACGGTAAACCCACCTGCAACCTACTGCCTGTTTGCCTGGTGGCAGTTCAGTGAGTGAAAACACACCTAGATCCTTCATGGACTTCAACTCTTTGTCCATTGCCTTGTGCCACTCAGCTGCTTCTTCCTCTGGTAAACTCTGAATGTCCTCAAAGGACTCAGGTTCACATCTAGCTGAACCTACCCAGACACCTGAAGCCTCATACCGATCAGGAGGTCTCCTTGTCCTCGCTGATCTCCTCAGTGTGACTCTTGGTGACACTGCTTCTTCTTCCTCAACCTCAGCATCTTCCCCCTCTGACCTGCTGCGCCTTTTGGGCTTCACAGCTGGCTCAACGGGTGAAGAAGGCTCACTCTTTTGTTCAAGCTTGACACTTGTCTGAGGAGGTGTTCTAGGTTCCCCCCTCTGAGGGATCCTAAGTTGTCCCTGTCTTGGACTTTGTTGCTCTGGACCTTGGTCCCTTGCAACCACTTCATCATCCTCCTCTTCAGCGTCTGAGTCATAGGACTGTTGCATAACCACCTCTGGGTTTGCGTGCAGACGCTCCCAGCCTGCTTGCTCACAAAACTCTGCACTATTACTCACAACCAGTCTTGACTGATCACCACTGGGGTACGCAAACCTCCAGGCCTTTGAGCCAGGTTCATACCCTACAAAGATCATTTTCTTTGCTCTTGGCTCGCCTTTTCTGCGTAGAGCCTTTGGAATAAGCACCCAGGCTTCACAACCAAACACACGGAAGTAATTAACCTTGGGCTTTTTTCCATGCAGTAAGAAATACGGTGTATTTCCCACGCTAGAGTTGTACACCCTGTTCTGTGTATGTACCACATACTTCCAAGCTTCAGACCAGAACTTTTGGGGTAGCCCAGCATCCCAAAGGATTGCAGAAACTGCCTCTTGCACTGTCCTGTTTTTCCTCTCTGCCACACCATTCTGTTGCGGAGAGTAAGGAGCAGTGAGTCTGTGGCTAATCCCCTGTTCCCTGAAAAAGTCTTGCAGAGCTGATCCAGTGAATTCCGAACCTCGGTCACTCTGAAAGCCACGCACCTTGGTGGAATACATCGTCTCCACAGCTATGATCCAATCCCTAATCATTTTTGCTGCCTCAGCTTTGGTTCTCAAAGCAAAAGTCCAGGCGGATCTCGAAAAATCATCAACCAGAATCAAAGAGAACTTTGACTTCCCCAAAGATTCCACCGCCATTGGCCCACACAAATCTGCATGAATTAACTCAAAAGGTTGTGTGGTGCGTCTCTCTGATTTCGGATAGGAGCAAGTTACAATCTTAGATTGCTTACATGCATTGCAATCTAAAAACTTGTCACAACTCTTAAAGTCACACCCTTCAGTTAAACTTGGTGCTTTTCTAAGAAATGACCAGCCCAAATGAGCAAAGCGACGATGCCAAACATGGGCACAACCATCGTGGGGCGCTACATTCACACATTGCCCCTTGGCGTCCTCTGCATCTTCTTCTCCTGTGGACAAAGACAGGTTAACAGTAAACAAATTGTCTTTGGCATGCACTGTATAGACATGTGTGCCATCCTTGTAGAATTCGCACTTGTCACCTGCAAAAGAAACTTGAAAGCCCTCTGTTAGCAAATCATGTACACTTAACAGACAATTGGTCAAACCAGGCACTGCAAAAGCCTTAACTTCATGCTTAAGAAAAGGACAGTAAAACAATCCAGTCTCAGTCAATTTAGTTTTCGAACCATCCGCCACGACACAAAACTTGTCAGTCTCTACTCTCTTGCGATCCCGCAAGAGATTAGGCGACGGTACGAGGGTGTGGGTCGCTCCACTGTCAATGATGATTTCTAGAGGATTGTTGTGTTCACACTTCTGCGTCGCCATAGCAACAACCCCCCTCTCACTGCCCCCTTGGCTGGGGCCTGTGTTGGCTTTCTTCACTGTAGCCTTTGTTGCAACTCTCTCAGTTGCCATGGAGACTGGACTTCTCTCACGCAAGTCCTCACTCCTTATCTGTACTTTCGCCAGATGTCCGACCTTGAAGGCTTCCACTGTAGACGGCTTCCCACGGGAAGATTTCTCAGCTCCTTCACGTAAACAACTCTTGGTAGTAGCCTTTGGAGAAAGAGGCTTCTCTGCGCTGTTGCTTTCCTCTGCCCCCCCACTCTCAGCACCCCTGGGGCTCCCAGGTCGATAACCTGCACCCTCTCTGGTGGGTCTGGTGGGTCTGGGGTTCTCCAAGCTTGGCCCCTCTCCAGGCTTCTCGGACAGACTCATCTCAGCATCAAAGCAGCTCTCTGCAGCAGCCACAGCAGCTCTACTGCCCCCCTCTCTTGGGAGCTTCTCCCAGCTGCTCTCAGCTGGACTCTCAGCGCCATCTTGGCTCTCTGCCCCTTCTGGCGTCGCAGCGGCCACGTCTTGGCTTAGGCCTCCCACTCCAGCTTCACAAGCTTCTTGGAGTGCTCGCCACGCTGCACTAGGCCTTCTAGCCTCTTGTACCAGAGGTAACAGGTGTACGTCGACGTTTTCCGCCAGAAACGCTAGCACACGCTGCTCTGCTTCTTTCTGCACCTCTGTGCTCTCTGCTGCCTTCTGGGGTTTCTGGACAACACCCCACAAACCTGCCCCCACTAGGGAAAGCTCCACATGGAAGCTCCACGCCAGCCACGTGCTGGGGGTAAGCTTCTGACATGGCAAAGGCTCACAGCCAAAACTGTGTTTCAGAGCCATCTTCTGCCCTTCTCAGCCCCTTTCTACTCACTCAGTCTCTCAAAGGGGATATTAAAGTTTTCAGAAGCTGCCTGAGCCATGGCCCTTCCCTTCTGTAGGCTTATACTCACTCAGCCAAAACCGGGAGTCTGTGGGGCTGTTGGCTCCTTGCGTCTTCCCTTTGAAGTTCCGGCAAGCGATCTCAGCCCTCCGCAGCTTCAAAGCCTTTTTCCACACGTGCTGAAGTCCATAACCTTTGTTAGGATAATTAGCCCGGTGCTGCCAGTAAATCTTCCCAAATTGATTTATTGGCTCCTCAGTCCAGCACGCTCTGCTGCGTGAACTCTTGCTTCACTCCTACAGCAGTAAAACACCTTAGCAGAATAAGCGCAGCATACGTGTGATAAAGGCTTAAATTAAACGAAGGCAGATTCTTTCCTTAAAGTCTTTTATTGCTCCGATAACATTGGCAAAAATCCATCAGAGCTCAACTGCATCTCTGCCAGCTCCTCTCACCGAGCGAGCTGCTGACACACTGACACTTTCGCTTTCACAGCACACAAAGAACATTCCAGTCTGCTCACGTCATTTCCTGGCAGACGTCCCAGGAAATCCCTCCCCTTTAGAGCCGAGGCATAGCAGTTTACCTCATTACTGCTCCCAACAGAAAAACAGAACAGTGTGGAAGAATTCATCATTAAACATTGACTTTGTTAGCAGCTAAGGCATTTAATTGCAACTTGTTACAGTATGAGACTCCTAGCAGGCTGCAGAGCCAGTGCTGAAGAGTTTACCCAGCTAGCCCTCAGTCAGGAGCAGGTTTTGTTCAGTTTGTTACAGATTCTATCTCTGCTATTATTGGATGTTGTTATATTTTAATAATTATGCCTTCTGCAAATTCCCCAGAGTGCTTGCTTTCAGTTTCTCAGTCTAGTTTTCTTTCAGTGGTGCCCTCAAATTTACTCATTTCAGGAAAATTAGCATGTTAGTCCTTTGTGCAGTCTTCTTCCATGGACTGTCACAAACACTTTGGAAAGGTAGTGCCTGGATTTCTGCTCTTCTAACTGATAAGACCACACAGAAGATGGAGGCTGAAATCTTTTGCCCACTTACTTGGGAGTAAGTCCCTTTGAACAATTGTAGGTATATTTATTCAAAGGTAGGTGCAGCTAGGTCCTATAGCAACACTGCAGAAAAACTGACAATAAAACTGGAGAGTTCTGCTTTGCACATCTATGCGTGTTCTTTCTTTTCATCCTTTGAACTCTCATTCAATTGCTTTCCAATACAGAGGCTTTAAATTTTGGAAAGTTATTTTTAAGAAAATGGTTGTGTCGATACAGTATGCCTTGCTTCACTAGGGGATAGATTAGGAAATCAATACTAGTGGCAGATTCCCTACATACACACAACTGGAAAAAATGCTCAGATTAAGCAGTGCCTCTGATGGAGAAGTAGCATGTGGAATGGTTTTAAACCACTGGTTTCAAAATTGTACTGATTTTTTGTTTTCTTAGAATTCCCAAGCAACACTGAGTGTGATGCTTCTAGGTTTGGACTTTGGATAGTCACTTAATGATTTGTTCATTTCCCCTGATCTTGAGAAGATCCAGTGAGCTGCTTCTTTTTTTGTTTTATTTAAAGCATATGATGCATTAGTTTGCTACACAAGTGAAAGAAACTAGTTCTGCATTTCCAGAAGGCCTCTCTCTATGGTTCTCAATCCTTACTTAGAAAAAATACCTAAAATGCATGTGATTTTCTTCTGTGGTGGTTCATCTGTTACCATTTGCCTTCTCTAAGATGAGCAATTAGCCAAAACAAAACAAAAGAACCCTCTTTTTCTGAACTGCTGCATAGATTCATAATTCCATACAGTAGTATGGCTGTCCTGCTGCTGTTTTTAAATTAAAATGTAAATTCATCCAGAGATTCCATCTCTGAACTAGTTTTGTTCCCACTCCTAAAATTTGACAATTGCTAATTGGGAAAGGGGACTGGGGGAATACTTCAATTTTTTAGAGCCATGGCTTGTACAGAGGTTTAAAAACTCTTGCTATTTCCAGTCTCCTGCAGTGAGATTAGTATGTCAGCATCCTTCCCCTCTAGACAGGCACTCTTCTTCTGATAAAAGGCTGAGCTTACTGTGACAGTTTACGACAGGCTCATTCAGACTTCTTGCTCTTTCGAGTCTGTTTTACACACTGTACAGGTAGGATGGGTAAAAGTCTGAGCCACAACCCATTTCATTTTTGTTTTAAGGGTATTCAGGTGACGTCCTCATCTCACCAAGTTCGTATGTGTGCATTTTCTTTGTTTATTTTGAGGGAGGACAAGAACAGCTGTATAGTGGATAAATAATGCACTTAGAAGGGAGAAGAAAATATATTTACAACGACAAAGTTGAAATACCATGCTTCTCCACAATCTCATCTCTTTGTGAAACATCTGCTGAAGAACTAGTTTTCAGCACCGTCTGTTGGGGGTGAGGTAAAGTGGTGCCATTTTGAGTCTTAGTCCCTTGTTAGTTTCAGATAAAAAATCAAGAATGATATAGAGTGCTGTATCTGGCTGTTGAAGATCTTGCTAGATAAAATGAGTGTTTAAGAAGAGTGTTTTTCCCGCAGACTGGAAAGGAAAGTTGTGCCATTTGCACGGGCCACTTCAGTTATGTTTTAGCTGTGGCATTCAGAGCAACTGTTTATTTCAATTTCGTGCTACATCCAAGGTAGAAAGGAGGAGTAACCCAACATGCCTTAATATCTGTAGTAGAGTATTTTGTTGCCCAGGCAGTTCTAGGAAATTGTGGTGCTTCATTGGATACTAGACCCACCAAATTTGAGAAGTTTTCTTGTTATGTAAGATTTACATCTTGTTCATGACATGTCCAAGCTCTGTCCAAATATACATTGGCAGAGCTGGTTCTATAATGAGGCAAGTTGAAACCATTGTCTCAGGCAGCAGGCAAATGTGCTTAGGTTAACAAGCATGGACTGTGGCTCCCATGCCTCATTGTTGCTCCACTCTCATATTTCTCCACACTCATTATTGCTGTCTCTGCCACTACCATTCACCCAGGTGCACACTGAGCCTCTCCAACACCCGCACCCTCCTCCTCTCTTGCTTTAGCACCTGAGGAAAGGCCCAAGGAGCCTTTCTCAGAGCAAGGCATTGTGAAGTGTACTTATAAAAATACCTCTAAGCAGTAGCCAGAAAACGAAAGCAACAACAATGCGGCAGGGCACCTGCACTGCCATAGCTCAAAACGGTGCATAAATGTAGGAAAAAGTGTAAAGTTATGCTGTTTAAAGTAACTTTCACCTTGTTCCTTGTTCTTAAGCTTAAAAAACATTTCTAGCTGCTACAGCAGTGTGGGCCCTTTCCCAGTACTTTCACATCTTTACCACCTAAATGCACAGTATTCTGTCATACTCAGTTTGAGGGATAAGATGGGACTTCCGAGTTGAGCGCCAGCGATCATGGCGGCCCCCTGCTGAGCACCGGAGGGGGAGCTCCGAAAAAAACAGGGTTCTACCGCTACGGCGACGTGGTGAACCCCTGAAAACGTAGGCGGAGGAAGCCTACGTCCGTGGGACTCGGCGGGCACCAACAGCGATCCCCTAAAACGTTTCTGGGGCTCAGGAAGAGCTCCGGAGTGTGGAGGGGGTAACGCGGTGCTGAGAGTCAATCGCTTCTTTTTCGGAGAGACGTCGCACAGCCGTGATCGGAGGAGCGCTCAACTTCTTCTTGGGACAAATTGGATTATAAAAGAACTTTCCGTGAGTAGGAGAATTACAAATTTTAAAAGGGAAAGAAACAAATTAAGGAACTTTTGGATTTGGCAAGTTAAAAAAGCAAGCTAAATTAGAACCGAAGCGGTAAGGTTTAACCAGGAAGTCAGCCTTCCGCTCTGTATATAGCTGGAAACAAAGACTTTTGCGTGCCAAACCTTTAAAAGTGCTTTTGAAGAAACGGAATCTGGCGTTTTGATAAGGATCTTTTCCCCCCCTAAGTGGCAGGGAAAAGGGGGGGAAGGACTGGAAACTGTATTGCCTGCATAAGAAAGAGCTGACTGTGGGGGAACCACCGCCCGGCGCGCCCGGCGCGCCCAGAACCACCGCCCGGCGCGCCCGGCTCTGATCTGTCAATCTGAAAACACAGGGTAAAGGAGGGACTGCGGAGAGAGACTCTGAGATTTTAAGCTCTGCAAACTGGATTATACTGTTAAAAGCTGAGACTGTTTAAGTCTTGTTACTGGGAGGAATTAGCTGCAAAGTTGCGGGGAAGGAGAAGGAGAAGACGGGAGCCATTGTTCCCAGGGGCTATTGTATCCCCCTGGTGGACATAAGGATTGTTACAAAGACTGATACAAAGAAACAGAAAGCAACTGGGAATTTTCCACTGTTTGGTTTTAAAATCTGACAGCTTGCTGCAGCTGGGAAAGTGACTGGGGACTTTCCACTGTTTTGACTTCAAGTCTGACAGCTAGCCTCAGCTGAGAGTGACCTTGAAATAAGTTGCTGTGGTATGGCAAGTGATAAGGGAAAAGTAGACCAGCTGCAGGAGAAGACTACAAGATCTGGGAAAACTTTTTACTCAGGAAGAAGAGCCTCTATACCTGACCCAATTGGAGGTGCATCTGTACAACCTAAACCAAAAGCTATGTCTTCAACTGAGGACCTTTTCAATACAGGATTTGCAAAAATTCAAGAATCATTAAATAAATTGACAGAGGAGGTTGTAGAAACAAACAAAAAGGTGTCAGAGACATCTTCTAAAATAGATCAAAATACAGCTTGTATTAAACAAAATACGAATTTAATTCAGCAATTATTGCAGGAATCATCAAAAACAAGGAAAATTGCAGAAGAAGCTAAAGCAGCTGCAGAGGCCACAGAAGAAAAAATACCACCGATTAACAGGCAACTTGAGGACTATAGAACAAGATTTTCCATGCTTGAATTAAAAGATAAACAAACGAATCTCAGGATCAGATCCTTGCCAGAAATTGAAAAAGAAGGTCTTAAGAAATTTCTTGCACAGGAATTTGCAGATTTCTGGAAACTGGATCTGGATAAAGAAGAAATCAAAATAGTAAGTGCTTTCCGACTGGGTAAAACAAGCAGGAGAATCAAGACAAGAGACTGTTTGGTCACCTTTGGATCTAAAGAGGAGAGAGATAAAATTTTGGGACTACATTTCCAAAGGCCTTTGGAAGTTGGTGAATCAAGAGTGGAATTGTTCAGGGACATCCCCAAACATCTCTTAGACCTCAGATCTAGCTACAGAGACTTGGTCACACAGCTGAGAAAGAACAACATCATCTTTAGGTGGGAGTTCCCTGAAGGGCTTTCGTTTAGTATAAAAGGAAGGAAAATAAAAATAAAATCAGTGGAAGATAAAGACAGATTTTTAAAGGACTACGAGGAGGACTTACAGAAGGAATTCTTTAAAGACCAAGACCCGTCCGATACACAAGAGAGAAAAAGGAGAGATATAGCTAAAGCAATCTTGGATTTGGACAAGACGACACCACCGGGACCAGAAGAGAAAGAAGACACATTGGGAGCTTCTGGAGGAATATAGCAGACCAATTTCAAGATGTCTCTGCAACTATTAAGCTGGAACTGCAACGGTCTAAACGTGGTTTCTAAGAGAAAATCAATTTTTCACATTTTAAAAAAAGAACAATTGGACTTGATTTGTTTACAGGAAACACATGTAACTAGGCTCCATAGAAAAATTCTAATTAATAAAAGACTAGGTCAAGAGTTTATTTCATCGGACAAAGTTAAAAAAAGAGGAGTGGTGGTATATGCAAAAGAGAGCCTAGCACCAAAATTAATTTTTAAAGATGAACAAGGAAGATATTTGGCAATTGAAATTCAACACCATGGACAGAAATATCTGATTGTTGGCGTATACGCACCGAACGAAGGAAAATCGGAATTTTTCAAAAAGTTACATGAGACATTGATGGACTATCTGGAGTACAATGTGATCTTGATGGGAGATATGAATGGAGTTGTTTCTACAAATATGGACAAGGCACAACGGCAGGTAGTCACCAAAGATGGGAGACTACCGAAAACCTTTTTTGAACTGACTGATAACCTGGACTTGGTGGATATCTGGAGAACCAAAAATCCTTTAGAAAGAGAAGGAACCTTCTTTTCTGAAGCCAAAAAGACATGGACAAGAATTGACCAAATCTGGATCACAAGAGGACTGGCACCAAAGACAAAAAAAGTAGAAATCTGCCCAAAGACTTACTCCGACCACAATGCTGTAAAGATGGTAATGAACTTACAACCAACTGGTTCTTTCAGATGGAGGATGAATGACTCTCTGTTTAGAGATGAGGAAATAACCAAGAAGGCCCAGAAAACTCTGAAAGACTATTTTGAGATAAATTTAAACACTACGGTGGAAAAAAGAACTGTATGGGACGCAAGTAAAGCTGTTATGAGAGGATTTTTGATACAACAGAACGCACTCAAGAAGAGATTACAACAGGAAAAAAGAGAAAAGATATTGGAAAAGATTAAGGAAGGTGAAAAAAGACTGAGATCAAATCCAAAATCACAACAAATCTTGAGAGAGATAAAGTTATATCAAGTACAATACATGCAAATGATAAATCAAGAGATTGAATGGAAGGTCAGACAAATGAGACAAAGAACTTTCGAATCAGCAAACAAATGTGGAAAGTTATTGGCATGGCAAATAAGAAGAGACAGAAAATGAATACAATAACAAATTTAGAAGAGGAAGGAAGAATTATTCAGAACCCAGTGGAAATTAGGAGTGCCTTTCAAAGATACTTTAAACAGCTTTATTCACAACAACCACAGAAGGAAGCAGATATGGAGGAATTCTTGAAAGAAAATGGGCTACCGGAAATATCTCAAGAAAGTAAATTTAAATTGAGCTGCAGGATAACAGAACAAGAGGTAGAGAGCGCCATCCAAAATATGAAACTTGGCAAGTCCCCAGGACCTGATGGGTTGACGGCAAGATATTATAAATCAATGAAAGACTGGCTAATTCAACCCTTGAAGGATATATGTAATGACATATTACAGGGGAAAAGGACACCAGAAACGTGGAAAGAAGCTTTTGTGACTCTCATACCAAAGACAGAATCGGAAAAACACCAACTTAAGAACTATCGGCCTATATCATTACTTAATGTGGATTATAAAATTTTTGCTGACATTTTGGCTAGAAGATTAAAGAGGGTTTTAGTGGAGGAGATTCACAAGGACCAAGCAGGCTTTCTCCCAGGAAGGCACCTATCTGATAATGTAAGGAATATAATTGACATTTTGGAACTTTTACAGGAAAGAATAAACACAAAAGCAGCTTTAGTATTTGTGGACGCGGAGAAAGCCTTTGATAACATTTCTTGGGGTTTTATGAAAAAGAATCTCCATAGTATGGGGGTAGGCCAAGAGTTCGAAAATGGTATAGGTGCAATCTATTCTGAACAAAAAGCAAAATTAATTGTTAACAATGTTTTGACTGAAGAGTTCAGAATAGAAAAAGGAACACGACAAGGTTGTCCTATTTCCCCTCTGCTTTTTATATCGGTCCTGGAGGTGTTGCTGAATATGATTAGAAAGGACCAGATGGTAAGAGGGATACAGGTCGGAGTTAAACAATTTAAATTAAGAGCATTTGCAGATGACTTGGTTTTGACATTGCAGGAGCCAGAGTCCAGTGTGAAGAGGGTTTTAGAACTGACTCAAGAGTTTGGTCGATTAGCAGGTTTTAAACTCAACAAAACAAAAACTAAGGTTTTGACAAAGAATCTAACAGAAAAAGAGAAAGAAAGGTTTCAGAATGAGACAGGTTTGACAGTGGTGAAAAAAGTGAAATATCTGGGAATTATTATGACCTCAAAAAATGGGAACTTATATAAGGATAACTACGAAAAATGTTGGATGGAGATAAAAAAAGATCTAGATATATGGTCTAATCTAAAACTCTCACTGTTAGGTCGTATTGCTGTGATAAAGATGAATGTATTGCCAAAAATGTTATTTTTGTTCCAGACACTGCAGATTATTGATAAAATGGACTGTTTCAAGAAGTGGCAGAAAGATATATCCAGATTTGTCTGGCAGGGCAAAAAGCCAAGAATAAAATTTAAAATATTAACAGATGCAAAGGAAAGAGGAGGCTTTGCCCTGCCAGACTTGAAACTTTACTATGAAGCAGCAGCCTTTTGCTGGCTGAAAGAATGGCTACTTCTTGAAAATACAGATATACTGGACTTAGAAGGATTCAATAATGCGTTTGGGTGGCATGCTTACTTATGGTATGACAAGGTTAAAGTTCACAGAATGTTTAAGATTCACATTGTCAGGAAAGCATTGTTTAATGTATGGATTAGATATAAGGATTTCTTTGAAAACAAGACTCCAAGGTGGTTATCGCCGATGGAAGCAAAAGCAGTCAAAAAACTCAATATGGAGGCCAATTGGCCAAAATATTGGGAGATACTAGAACAAGATGGAGATAAATTGAAACTGCAGAGTTTTGACAAATTAAAAAGTAAAGTCCGTGATTGGCTCCACTATCATCAGATAATGGAGGCATATAAATTGGATAGAAAAATTGGCTTCCAGGTGGAAAAATCAAAATTGGAAACAGAATTGCTAGAACCCAAAACTAAGGTATTGTCAAGAATGTATAATCTGCTGCTGAAATGGAATACACAGGATGAGGAAGTGAAATCAGTAATGATTAAATGGGCACAAGATGTGGGTCACAACATAATGCTAGCCGACTGGGAACGGTTATGGACCACTGGGCTAAAGTTTACGGCATGTAATGCCCTAAGAGAAAATATTATGAAAATGATATACAGATGGTACATAACACCAGTCAAACTAGCAAAAATTTATCATATGCCCGATAACAAATGTTGGAAATGTAAAGAAACTGAAGGTACCTTTTTTCATCTCTGGTGGACATGCCCAAGGATTAAGACCTTTTGGGAGATGATCTATAATGAACTGAAGAAAGTATTTAAATACACATTCCCAAAGAAACCGGAGGCCTTTCTCCTGGGCATGGTCAACCAAGAGGTACGTATGAAAGACAGGATATTTTTTATGTACGCCACAACAGCAGCAAGAATACTTATTGCAAAGTATTGGAAGACACAAGAATTACCCACGCTGGAGGAATGGCAGATGAAAGTCATGGACTATATGGAATCCGCAGAAATGACTGGCAGAATCAGAGACCAGGGTGAAGAGACGGTGGAGGAAGATTGGAAGAAATTTAAAGACTATTTACAGAAACACTACAAGATTAATGAATGTTAAAATAACATCAGATTGAATGTAGAAGGTTATTGGAGTAAAATTTTAAGGATCAGAAGACCCAACATTCTAAGTTCTAAGCATTGAATAAGCTATATTAAGACATTCAAATCAGAAAAGAGGTTAATTATGACAGAGGAATGGGATTTGTTGTTTAATTGTATGAATTGGAATACAGGGAAGGGAGACTCGGGGAAGTCAGAGAAACAAGTTAATGCAAGATTAATATGAAGATAAGATTGTTTTTATTTCTGTTTTTTGTAGTATGTTATGTTTGTGTAATTCTGTATGTTTTTGGTGTATTGTTTGTTGTTTTGTTTTGCTTTGTTGTCTTTTATGCAAAAACGAATAAAATATTTATTAAAAAAAAAAAAAAGTTTGAGGGATAAGATATCTTCCTTTTTCTCATGGGGCGACATAAGTGAATTTCATAAAGTACATTTAGTTGAAATTGAGCAGCGTAGCAAGTACATAGTTATGCTAGTGCCCCCAAATTGTGGAGTTTTGCTGTCTACTGGATGAGAATAAATTAGGCAAAACAGCATTCCTATTTTGCTGACTAGGTGCCTGCAGTCTTTTTTTATAAGACTATAATGCCTCCCTATATCTTGCTTGGTCTTCTGTCTCCTTACAGGCTGACCCTCCACATTGCTCCTGTGTCCTCTTTTGGGGACACTTTTTTCCCAGAGCCTGCTCACATTCTGAACTTCTTTGTCATTTCTGTTGAGTTCTTGTTCCTAAGAGTGATATATTAATGATGTATTTCAGACATTGCAGTTCTTATAGTTTGTTATTCTTGCCACTGTTGTGTACTGGAATATGTAATAAATTTTATGAAAGCTTGCATAGAATGAAGCCTATGGCTCAAATAAATGTGAAGAAGAAGACGGTGCCACCTGCAGGAGAATTGTTAAATAACTTAAAACAAAAAACATAATCATGCATCAAATTAAGTGAACTCTAATCCATGAAAGTTGCACCATAATGAATTTGTTAGTCTTTAAGGTGCCACAAGACTATTGTTTTTCCTGTTCCTTCTGGAAACTTTAAAAAAGTTGATCAAAGACATGATTACTTGAAATTAAGGGGAACTGCAATCAATGTGGCTTACAAGATACTAGTGTTTCAGTATTGTTCATCATTTACCCTCTGTTTGCTTTTCTCTTGAATCTTACCTCAGAACCTCTCAGTGCCAGTGTTTTGCGGGGTCTCTAGGCCATCACCCTAACATTTTGCAAGCCTTTGCGTATACAGTGGTACCTCGGGTTACATACGCTTCAGGTTACAGACTCCGCTAACCTAGAAATAGTACCTTGGGTTAAGAACTTTGCTTCAGGATGAGAACAGAAATCGTGCTCCGGTGGCACGGCAGCAGTAGGAGGCCCCATTAGCTAAAGTGGTGCTTCAGGTTAAGAACAATTTCAGGTTAAGAACGGACCTCTGGAACGAATTAAGTACTAAGGGATCTTGACAACAACTGTCTAGGAGCATGTGCAAGTGTGAGAGGAAGAATCTGCCCCCGAAGCCTCTCCTAAGGGCATTTCCCACCTTCAGAGGGACTGCAATATCCTCTCCTCTTCCTCCTCCTGTTTTCCTCCTGATGCTTCCTCCTCCTAAGAGTCTATCCTGATACTTTTTCGGTGAGGAACAAAGCAAGAGGCATGTACTGCAAGAGGGTGATTCATTATCATTATGCGCTGGCGTATTGATTCTCCGCTTTGGGAGGAAAGTTCTGTCACGCCATCAGCTAGGACTGATGGATAGCTCTGCCAGAAATGTGTCAAAACTCTTGACACAGTGCTTGCTTAAACAAATAGTTCTAAGTGGATTGAGGGAAGGAATGGACTATGGGCACCTCCTATTCTGTCAAGATGGTGGGGTGGAATTTCATGCTCTCATCTGCTCTGCATTACTTGGAGAAGTGAAAACTGAAAGTGTCATTCATGCCTTCTAGTGGCATTTGATCAGTGTTGCTCAAGGCTTTGAGCTTAAAGAATGTATGGCTCTGGGGAAGGTAGAATAACTGAGTTGCTGGGAAATGGGAGACCTCAGTTTACACCTCCTGCTCTGTGTATATCTCCTGTTGCATGCAATTAGAGAGCTTTTCTGGCCAAGAATTTCCAGAGTAGTAGTCTTTTATTACTTTGTTGCAGCAGAACCAACTAAGAGCTTTGTGGCACATGGAAATAGTTAGAGGTACTTATACACATGGTGATGGTGGGAAGTGTTAACAGTGAGGATGGAGGGAAATAAATAGTAATGATTATGGACAGGATACTTCCACTTGTGCAACAGTCCTTCTTTTCCTCCTTCCATGCAACTCCCAAAATTGGCTCTGTGGGGGTTGAGAGAACCCTCAGCACATATGAGGGAAAAGTAGTGGGATCTGGCAAACTGTAATGCTTGCATATACAGAAAGATCGTAAAAGCAGGATGTTGAATTCTACTGTGTTTAATTAACTGTAGGCCTTAACATATCACAATATAAAATCTTTGCTTTTGTCAGCAAGTTAAATATCCTTTATCTTGATTTAGTCCATAGGTGAATTATAGCATATTAAGAGATTTATTATGAATTGAATTGAGACAAATGATTTTTATCACAGTACACGTATTAAAGCTTAGTAGTGTCAATATGTTTATGTTATCAATAACTGGTTTGTGGATGTTCATAGTAAATTATGTAATTATCACTGTCCTTTTCTGCATTTCATTTCCCTCTGACCTCAATGTCGGTAATTCCCTCACCAACCATGTGTGGAAGTCAGGATAACACTTGATGATGTGAACTGTAGTCTGGACCAAATGTGTTAGTCTTTAAAGTGCCACAAGATCCTTTTCTGTTTCTATCTGAGAGTGTATATAAAAAGGTAAAGGTAAAGGACCCCTGACAGTTAAGTCCAGTCACAGATACAGTCATATAAAATTGCTCTTGACTTTGTTGCCTTGCAGATACCTAGCATAGTTATCCACAGTTGCTGAAACGTTGCTTGATGTGCTTGACCAATAATGCTTATAACTGAAAGTCAGCATTGAAACAATTAGATATAGTCAAATTGCCCAGAATAACTGCTGGATTCCAGATCAGCAGAACAAGAGCCAACACATTTTAGCTCCGCAAGTAACATGAACATTACATTTATGAAAATGGAACATAATTGTATAGGAATGCCATTTGATATTTAGGTATAGTTTTGAATGAGGTTTCACAAACCAGGACAGATAACCCAAAAGTATAAACATCCTCCAACAATTGTCAGTATAAGAACAAACAATTAGCATGAAGGTAGAATGATCTAGTAGTGACCAGTGCAAGACTCCATAGAAAAACTTAACGTTTCAGTCCCTGATGTTGTTGATTTCTTCTTGGTGGTCTGAAGCCTCTGTTGGCCTACACTTGCTTTATGTGTGACAGGAGCACTCATTCCGAAAAACTTCACACTTTCTGTCAAACAATACCTGATGAGCTTGGGAAAGCTAAACTAACTTTTCCGTGTTCCCTGTGGAGATCCGTGTCCTTATCTTTCTGCCACAAATGGAATTTTTAATATCCCCAGGCTTCCAGGCTTTCCCTGAGTACCAATGTTTAGATATAGGCTCATACATATTCATTCCACATCTGGCCAGAAGAACAGTTCCCTGAAGCAGAGTTGTCCACTTCTCTAAAATCAACATCTTCTGGGTCAAGTTGGGCAGACAGCATTTGTTTTCCTCACAGCAGGTCTTGCAAGAGGAAGTCTCATCACTCTTGAGTTCCCCTTCAGATTTTCTCTTTGTTCTAGGAAAGGGGCAGGGAAGAAAAAGACATTATGTGCCTTCCTTGCTGCTCTCATGTGTTAAAGGCCTGGTCATATTGTGCAGGCAAATCTTCTTTTAGAACATGCTTTTAGAGCACCTTGAGCAGGAAACCTTGGCTTTCTTTTCCTGACTACTACCTTAGATAGACTGTGACTTCTTTGTAGCTCCTTTTTAAAAAAACAACTACATGAAGACATCATATTTAATAATGGTATGTGTCGGGCCTTTCCCTGACTCTGAGGTGGGCTGCAGATGGGCTTTGTCTCAGGCATCAGATCAAGTATAGTAGGGTCTGAGGCAAATGAGTTTGAGCCAGGCAGAAAGAAGAATTCCAGGGGTTGAAGGGCCAAAGGCAAACAAGTTATGATCAGGAGACCAGAGGCCTAGACAGGCAGCTTGTACTGACAAGGCTGCAAGGGCTTTTGGGGGCTTGGTGTGACCTAATTAACTTGGAGAGACAGTTGACATTATTGGAGGCACCACCAGGTTTGAGAGGGTCTTCCAGTGCCTCCCCTCCCCGGTCACTCCATTTCCACTCTTGGTTCTTCACTCTTCTCTTTGCTCTGCCCATTTTTTGTTTTTTAGGTATAGGTATCAGCAGCGGTGGCGCTGCTTTTCACCCTCCCTTTCTCTGTGACTGGGTAGGTTGCAAGCAAGCAAGGCAAAGCTGCTTGCCAGCATATACCAGATCCTTCATGACTCCAGCTTACAAACATTTTCATTAACAAAAATTCAGAACCCAAGGCAGGAGTGGCAGCTGGCTCAGGCAGTAAGACACTAGCTTTGACACTGCAGAATTGTTGAGGATAAAGGAGTAAAAGGCATTGGAACACTGACTGTTGGAAACCTTGGTTTGAGACCCCCTCAACACTTTTCGTGTGGCACAGAATGTGTTAATACTTCAGTAAAACATGTGTAAATTTATTATATAAGTTGCCTCAACATGATCCTGCCATTATGCGCCAATTCATGATACCAATGTTGTCTTTGCAGAATTTGCCTTTCTTTTTGTTGGGGATTTGTACTTCTGCTGATTTCCCAGTTGGTAATGCTGTATAGACTTGCCAGAGATCCTCATTTCAACAATTCTAAGGAGGTTGTGACTTTCAAGGACATGTTGGCTACATGCTCTGAGAAAGTCTTGAGAAGTGCATTCAGAGGCCTTTCGCTTCCTTCAAGGGTCACAGACCAACCTGAGAACATCCCAAATTAGCAACTGTTGCCCTTTCATATCATCTTGATCATTACAGCATGTGTTTGCCAGTGAGAGAATAGGGAATGGAAATAACCATCCTATTATTTCCATTTGCAGAATTGCACCAGGATCTATTTTAGTTCTCTAAAAAGTAGCACAACACAACATCCTTTGTTATCCATATCAAAGGTTGGTTATGTTCATGTGGCTTATGTATTAATAGGTTAGGGCTTCCAATGCTTGAAGTAGGACTCCCAGTACTGCAGCTCACTGGGCAAATCACATTTTCTGTGACTAAGCCACCGCACAGGGGTGTGAGACTAAACTACCAAACTGAGCTCTTAGGAAGAAGAGCTATCTTTAAAAGTAATACATAATCCTCATTCCCTGTATTTTGCCTTATGTGGTTTCTCTCCATTCATCACCTCCACTGCTTTTTCTCTCTTCTGTTTCCACAAATGCCTCATGAGGGCCTGTCCTCAACTATCCAGGAGCCATGTGTAGTTCCAGAGAAATTTTGATCAGCCCTCGTTTTCACAAAACCTGGCTTCTTACACTCACTTTTCTAAATACAGTGGTACGCTTCAGGTTACAGACTCCGCTAACCCAGAAGTAGTACCTCGGGTTAAGAACTTTGCTTCAGGATAAGAACAGAAATCGTGCTCTGGTGGCGCAGCAGCAGCGGGAGGCCCCATTAGCTAAAGTGGTGCTTCAGGTTAAGAACAGTTTCGGGTTAAGAACAGACCTCTGGAACGAATTAAGTACTTAACCCGAGGTACCACTATAAAATGATGAAGGTAACTATTCAGTAATGATAAATGAGCCTAAATAGATGGGGGTAGTATTGCTTTATTTTTCATTTTGCAGCTGTAAATAGTGCTAAGTGGGCTGTGCATTGGGGAATTTTTTTTTTAGTAATTAGTGACAATAATAAAACCATATTATAATTTTAACAGGTTTGACTACCACATATTTTGCCTTTGCTTCTTATTCTCCTTTATCAGATGTCTCCATTTCTGGCACATTGTCCGTGTCTCTGGTATCTCTGTGAAAAGGGTAAACTTGGCCACTGATGTTCTTTAGCTGTATGAGACCTTTATTTGAGCATGAGCTGAGCAGCTGGGAAAGCCAATGCTGGAATAAAGGGCATCGCTTAGAGCAGGAATGTGGAACCCCTTTCAGCCTGCGGGCCATATTCCCTTCTAGAAGCCGCAGTGGCAGATAATGACCAGAGACAGAAGTGGACGGAGCAATTAATTTGAACATTACCTTTGTATAGTAGGCTGGTAAGTGCACACACCATCTCTATCCAGGCAGGCAAGAGACATTATCAAAGCTTCAGCATTTCAACCAGGAAAACACTCAAGGAAGGTATAAAACAGGGCTGGTGAGGTGTGGCCTTGAGAAACCCAGAAGCCAGATATGAGAGACCTGGAGGGCTTCCAGGTCTGAGGTTCCCCTTCTGCTTTAGACTACCAGAGCATTTGAGTTGTTGTATTCATCCTCATTGCCTTCGTTACATGAATACAGATGCGTGGAGCTTCACATATGCCCACAAAACCACCTTCCCTCCTGGTCTATCAGGAGCTATCTGTTACAGACTATCACCCTCTCTTCGTTTTGATTTATCGCTGGACATAACTGGGTTTTGGAGCTTTGTCTTCATCTTGCTGCCACATAGGGACAGGAAGATAAATCTAGTTTGTGAATGTTTAGCTGTACAGTTCCAGCAGCACAAGGGAAAGGGATGTCCTCCTATATCCCCTTGACTAGGAAAATAGATCTGCCAGGATAGCTTTGGAGTGTTGAACTTCACCAGATCTTTGTGCAATGTGCATTGAAAAAATTCCATGTACTTCAAAATAAGAAACTCGGCTGAAAGGATATGATTTAGGAAGGCAGATCAGATCTCCGCTGGAAAAGGAAAAATAACCTATTATTCCAAGTGCTGGTACAGTTCTCATAAAGGACAATCTGTATATGTAAGTGTTGCATAACTATTGATAGCTTTGCAACGTTACAATCTTCCATAATGGAGAAGGTGCCTGAATTTCAAAAGTACCCATCATCTTGCCCAGAAAGTAAGATGATACTCCTTAAATATCCAGTGTGGGATAGGAAGAAGAGGTCATTTCACTGAATTCAGTAGTCAGCAGACCAGGCCTTGCACTTTCATCACAAAAATAACTTGCTTTTTTAAAAAGGGTGAGAGAAATCGACCAATTCACAGGATTAGTTCTCTACAGGAAGGCAAAATCAGGTCAGCTTTTCACAGTGTAGGCTACCCTTAAAGCACCTGCCGGTTCAGAAAGGAGAAATAGCCAAGCTCTTATTCCACCATGACTTGATGTTTGTGTACCTATTGGTCTCTGGCTTGTAAAACCATCACATCCCGTGCGGCACAGGGATGGCATGTTGGACTGACTCCTGAAGCAGGTTTGGAATGAAAAATGTGCCCTTGCAGGATCCCCCTGACTAGCAAGCAGCTACCTGTTTTCATTAGTGGAGTATGCAGAGACATACCAGCTGACATAAAAGGCATTAAATTCAAGAGTCTGGAAAGTGTGGGTGTGGGAAAGTCTATGGGGTTCATGCCGATAGCTTCGCTGAAAGGTCAGCTCCTTCCTATTTAAATGTTTTGTTTGTAAATAGAACGCATTTTATTTATAATTCTTATCATTTATACAAAAAGAATTACATTAAAAAATGTAAGTATTTCTCGATCAGTGTTACCCTTGGGCTTGATGACCAGAAACAAGCTTTTTTATATTCCTCTATTGCTGTGAGGAATAACCAAAGATCACCTCTGTCCATTATATAAAGGTGATTTCGCGTGAGGCTGAGTAACTCTTGCATTCAGCAACGTATCTCTTTGTGCACTAATACTTGCATGAATGCATGAAGAGACAGCACCCCGCACACTTAGCACTGCTGCAGCCACACAGCATTGGTGTGCGGAAGTGGGAGGGAGAAGGAAACAGAAGCAATGTTGCCGCAGAGTGTGCGTGGTGCTCCATCCATTGGGAAGCACAGTCACTTCTCTGTTCACTCTACATCTTTGTTTTCTTTTCTCAGTCACTTCTCTGTTTTTTTCACTTCTCACTTCCCTCTGTAGCTCCCTAGTCTCATGCCGTGGCCCCCATTTATCCAATTTCTGCCTGTGGCCCCCTTGGAATATCATGGGGGCCCCCAGGGAGGCATATGGCCCCCGGTTGGCGAGCACTGTTTTGTTAGCTTGTGGGCAAGGACTGTTTTCTTGCAGGTTGATTTTGTATGAGCTCTCTGAGACACTGGGCTGAAGAGCAGGACACACATGAATGAATAAATACTAAGAGTGGCTTGCATTCCTTAAAGTACATGCTGCTTCTGGTGTGGAAAAGAATGGGTTAAATGAGCAGCCTGTACCTGATAAGGGAACTTGGCAAGGAAATAGGTCAGATCTTCACCCTTGATTGAGCAGAGATAGTAGAGATTTACTGCTTCTCTCTCTGCAGGGGAAGAGGTGCAGAGGTCTTGCAGTTAAATATAGTTAAGCTATGGCAGAGATACAGGACTGGACACCACAAGTCAAATTATTTTCCCCAAAGAGAAAGATCTGGATATCTTCTGCTTGCTTTTTCTGAGAAGAATAACCTGCCTTGCTTGTTCTTTCTTGAGAGCTGTCTCTTCCATGTCACTCCTGCTCTCTTGTTCCTTTGTTCCTGTCAGAATGTCCGAGCTCACAATTCTCTTAAACTCTGTTGAGAATATTTGGTGTCCTTGGGCAGGTTCTAGATGACTTGAAGGGCTTTGTACCTTTGCTGTGGTGGTTTGTAGTTTTTCTGTATTTGTCATTGATAGAAGAGACTTATAAGGAGCAGTTCCAGCTGCTTTATAATGAATCTTTGGTTCTCCCCCCCCCCTTTTTTTTGTGTGTCTTCAAGACAGATAATTAAAGGAAATTCTCCAGTAAAGAAAGAGGTGGCAAATGGTTTCTAACAGCTTCTGCTGTACAGAACATCTCATGGTGGTTATTTTTGATTGTTACTATGTTATGTGTTTTTATATTTTAAATTGCTTCGTCATCCTTGGAGGAAGGGCAGTATAGAAATTTAATGAATCCTCCTCCTCCACCTCATCATGATAGTAATATGCACTGAAAGCCTGTCTGGTCCAGTGGATAGAGATAGATTTGTAACTGGAAGGCCCGCATGCCTTAAAATCCCACCCTTTGAGCTATCTTTTATTATATATGTACAACACTATTTATTCAAGGTTCCTAATTTCTCTTTATAGTATTGATAATCCCATGTGATGGACCTTAAGATATTTGAAGATGGCTAGCATATGTCTTCTCAGTCTCCTCTTTTCCATGTTAAATATACCCAGCTCCATCGACTGTTCCTCATAAGGCTTGGTTTCCAGACCCTTGATAATCTTGGTTGCTCTCCTCTGCACACATTCCAACTTGTCAATATCCTTTTTAATTTGTAGTGCCTAGAACTACAAATTGAGGGATGCGGGTCATGCTGTGGGTAAAAGCCTCAGCGCCTAGGGCTTGCCGATCGAAAGGTCGGCGGTTCGAATCCCCGCGGTGGGGTGCGCTCCCGTTGCTCGGTCCCAGCGCCTGCCAACCTAGCAGTTCGAAAGCACGTCAAAGTGCAAGTAGATAAATAGGGACCGCTTACTGGCGGGAAGGTAAACAGCGTTTCCGTGTGCTGCGCTGGCTCACCAGATGCGGCTTTGTCACACTGGCCACGTGACCCGGAAGTGTCTCCGGACAGCGCTGGCCCCCGGCCTCTTGAGTGAGATGGGCGCACAACCCTAGAGTCTGTCAAGACTGGCCCGTACGGGCAGGGGTACCTTTACCTTAGAACT
Organism: Podarcis tiliguerta; assembly: GCF_965153285.1. NCBI lineage: Eukaryota > Metazoa > Chordata > Lepidosauria > Squamata > Lacertidae > Podarcis > Podarcis tiliguerta. The sequence goes on along the minus strand of NC_139535.1, from coordinate 89,507,784 downwards.
GGACATAATATTCCAGGTGTGGTCTGATGAAAGCAGATCCTTGAAAAATTGTGGCAATCTGGTGATGCTTTGCTGCAAAGAAGCTTCTCTTTATGAGGAATCTCCAGACACTTAATGGTGGTCACCAAGCAGTACAAGAAATGATGGTAGGATGATAGCAACCTGTATAAATTGCTCAGTTCTTGTTGCTTTGGGTATAAAAAAGTGGAGTCCTTGAAATATATTGTCTATAAGATTTTTCTGTGAGCATGTCAGTATTCAAATGATGAACTGGAAAACAAAATAGGCTTTGACATGTTAGGCCTGCTTTTCATGACAGTTGACCGCTTTTATATAGATAGAGTTACGTTGGATGCTGGGAAGCATATGTGCCCCTGGTACAATGAGTGATCTTGTGGTTCTGCATAGGCAGCTACAATGGAGGGAACACATGACTCAAAGTGCACTTGAATTTACTGAATATTGTATCTTAGGTTTGATCCCATAATACTCATAGGCAATATAAGTCACTACTCAATATACAGGGGGACTGTCTTCCTTTTTGTAGCTACTGTTATAGGGCCTTTCAGAATGTGCAGCTTGTCGATTTAATTGAGAGCCCCCTAGCATTTGTTCCATAAGCCCAAGCATTGCTGTAAAATCTGGATTTAGCTGGGTTCTTGTGAGTGGCCAGTTAATTGGGTGTTTTCTGGTAGTCACCCTAGTTTTTAGTCCCTGTGTCTCCTCTCTTGGTTGCTGTGCTGTCAAAGTCCGTCTTTTTAAATGGCTTTAAATGTTCTGTGCAGTGGAAGTGTGCATTAGCATTCTGTGTGTTACAGTATCTGATTAATTGGTTTGGGGCTTCTGTTTCTCAGCCACAGCTAAAGACAGTTTGTACAAATGCCAAAACAGCCCATCTTGGCCCATTTGTTATCCTAAGCAGCCACTCTCCCCACTGAATACACCAGTTGAGGCAGGGAGCAGAAGACGTTCCCCTTTCAAGCACAAAATGGCAAGTCTCTGGAACAAGCATGCTGGCTTGCCCCCGTGATTGAGGGGGCTGGTGCCGCCCGCCATGTGCATCTTCCGTGCGACTTGCTGAGTCATTTCCACACGCTGCGCGACATGATGACGTGTTGTGAGCAGCATGTGCAAGTGATGTCAGCATGTCGTGCAGCATATGTACATGGTGTGCACACGGTCACCATGGAATTTAGAGGTTGCCTGGCCCCCTCCTTGAAAATTGGGGGGGGGGGGACTTGGCCCCCTGCCCCCTACAATGGTGCCCCTGCTCTGGAACACCAAGGGCTGTAACCTACACAAGAAAAAACAATCAAAATGATGACGGACTAATGAATGGTTTTTTCCAGCCACTTCAGGTTTGGGTTTGTAAAATGGTTGCTTTCTGTTTTAGAGGCTGTTATGATCGCAAGGCTCAAAAGGTCAGCATAAGAAATGGAGATTGGAGAGGAAAAATAATTTAACAGAAAAGAAACTTAAGCAGAAATTGACTAAACGGCAGTGGCTGCTGGTGCCCATTAAGATTGGTAGGGTGGAAGTCAGGGAGAACAACAGTAGGTATAGCAGAGCCAAAGACAGGTAAAGCCCAACTAAGATTTGTCCCTAACCTCCTTCCTACAAAGTTCTGCAAAGGCAACTCTGAGATGGAGGAGGCAGCCAGCAGCTAGGGCCACCCCCTGGACTGGAGCCAAGAAAGAAGACAGGCTTAAGGTGGTGGTGGCTAAGGGCAGACTGAAATTGGTGGGCAGCACACTAATTGCTCTAATGGATCAGTCACAATGTCACTGAGAAGGGGTGGGGCATATTTGGACCAAGTTGATTGAGAAGAAGATCCCACACTCCTATTAGCTAATTCATTAGAGTTTTAGAAAACATAATGGAGCTGAATGGAGTGCCCAGTGGTCAAGGAACAAATCTTCAAACGGAAGGTCCTTGTGCCCTTCATCATAATGCTCAACTTCCTGTTCAAGCACATCTGAGGGCCCTATTTATTCTTTATTTTAGCTCAGTAAAACTATTTTTGTTACTATCACTAACGTTTAATATATGACATTAGACCTGCTTTGCCTTGCCCCAGCAAATCTTCTTTCGGCAAGCAAATAAACAGCATTATATGTTGCTGTTGTAGTAAATGTCAAGTAAGTGTGTGCTTTATGCCTGCATTTCAACTCCAATTTTCAGTGCTTTCTTTTCAGTCCCTGTTAGACCTTCTCCCAATTGAGATTAGTCCCAGGCAGCTTGTTTGGCTGTTTCTTATGCAGAACAATGTCAATGTGTTCTTTACAAATACCCTAAATTTAAATATAAGCCAGTTGCAAATATTCCTGTCTGTGTCATTTATGTAAAATACAGTCCCACTCTCCTCAAACAAATGCTGTGAAAACCAAAGGGCATGAGCATTGTCTCTTGTGCGCTCCTGTGCTGCCCAGAAGCAATCTTTCAAATGCCCTTTCCGCCAAAGTGGTACATGCTCATGCTAGGAAATGTCTTCAGTGCACTTTTACTAACATGAATGAGACTGGGGACCCTGGGGTAAAGAGAAGGTGTTGAGTTCAAAGACAACAGTTTTATTTTATATTTCTTTGAGGACTCAAGCAGCAGCTGTGATGGGTCAAACCCATTTCCTATGAGGCAGCTGCCCCTGAGAGAAAGTGTGATTGCTGGATAACCCTGTTTCAAAGATAGCCAACTGTACTTTTGTATTGGAGTCCCCACCCACAGTGTACAGCCTGGTGCTGAACACACGTATTTATCTCCTTGTAGATCTTTTCTTTGTATGCAGCGCTGCTTTCTCCAGGGAAGCAAGTGTCGTCGTCCCCTTATCACTTGCACTATAGACTGTAGTGATCCAGCACAGAGATTAGAGGAGGAAATATATGTTTTTGTGTGCATAGCTTCTGCTCTGACTTCAACATGTTCCTTTTCTCTCTCCTTCCCCACCCCTTGTCTTCCAGCATTTGTCGTCATGATAATTATAGCCCTTCTCCGGATTGCCAAAGGGAAAGGGGAAGGTCACCCTCCTTTAGCGCAACTCTCAGGGATCCGCAATCTCTTTGGGGTGTGCGTTTATTCCTTCATGTGCCAGCACTCGCTGCCATCTCTCATCACTCCCATCTCCAAGAAGAAACACGTTAACAAGTTGGTCCTGCTGGATTACACCTTAATCCTGGGTTTCTACAGCCTCTTGTCCTTCACTGCTATCTACTGCTTCAAGAACGGGACTCTCATGGATATGTATACGCTCAACTTCACCAGCTGTGACATTGTCAATATCGCCGTTATCCGCTACTTCCTGGGCCTCTTTCCTGTCTTCACCATCAGCACCAACTTTCCTATAATCGCTGTGACTCTGAGGAACAATTGGAAGACGCTCTTCCACCGGGAAGGGGGAACCTACCCATGGGTAGTAGATAGGATTTTTTTCCCAGTCATCACACTCATTCCCCCCATTATCGTGGCTTTCTGCACCCACGATTTAGAGTCCTTGGTGGGCATTACTGGAGCCTATGCTGGGAATGGGATCCAGTATATCATCCCTGCTTTCTTAGCATATTGCAGCCGAAAAGACACTCAGCTGATCTTTGGAAATGGCACGCTCAATAAACATTTGTCCCCTTTCCGGCACACATTCTGGATTGGGTTTGTCCTACTCTGGGGACTTTTTTGCTTTCTGTTTGTGACTGCAAATATAATATTGAGTGAAACTAAGCTCTAATGATGGAACGATGCTGTTTGTTAACAAAGAAACTGGAGGTGACTTCTGAGACTTCTCCTTCTGATCTTGCACCTCCTAAAAATACCGTCTTGAGCTAGATGCTCACTTTATCAATTTTGGGTGCAGTGCTGCTTGTCTGGTTCTGTTCTTAATTCAGATTTTCCCCTTCAAAGTATAACGCTTTGAGTGTGATCACTCCACCAGGCTGCTGTGGTCGCACAGCATCTCTCTATATTTGCCTTGATCACAGATTCCCATACAAACTGTCTTCCTCTCTTGTCCTATGATATGTCAGAGGCTGTCAGATATGCATCTCTCCCTCAAGAGTGATGGAGGGATGAGCCTTGCTGAAACCAGTCAAGCAAGCAGCCAATGAAAGCAAGCAATGATTCCTTATCATTCTCATGTCCCCTGAGGTGACTCTCCTTTTTCCTCAACTAACAGGGAAGAATCAAGAGAAAGATGGACACAACTAGTTGAATCAGATTTCATTCAAATGTTCCATGGCGTGGGGTCAGCCTACACTGAAAAAAATGAGGGAGAAAATGCCCAGGGTTAGATTCTTCCCACTCCAATACTACTGTTGTTTCCTCCATTTCTGTTACAGTCTTTCCAGCACACATCTGCCTTGCTGCATGTAATGTGGGATCAGATGCATAGATGTTACTGTGGATTTAAATGAATACTTTTCATCTAGTGAGCATTTTGCTTCTGTCCGCTTTTGTGTTTTCTGTATGTAATGCCCAATCCCCTCCATACTTGATTCTATGCAGAGGGTGAAAATGAGGTTGCAGTTAAGTCTGGGTGGGTACCACCAAAGCCTTATTTCATGAAGCATTGAAGGGAAAGCCTGTTTCCACAGTTCTTTTTTGCTGCTGAGTCGCTTCAGCATCACCGTGGTCCTCTGTTTCACACCAGTCCTGAGGCAGCAGGGCAGGCCCTGACTGCAGCACTCTCCATCGCAGGCACGAAGGTGCTAATTACTTGCTGCATGGGTGACATGTAAAAGAAGCACAGTTCTCATTTCCTAGCACCTCACCTGTGTGTTGCCAGATGTGGAGGGCAGCACCTAACCGGGTCTTTAAGAAGAAATCGTATGAGTAAGTGTTACCAGAGAGAATAAAATCATGAGTGGAAGCTAAAGCAAGAGACATTCATACAGCCATTGTTTTCTGTTTGAATATAAAGGCAATCATTACTCCCTAAAGCACACTAAATTGCCAAGAGAATTCACTCCCGCTCACTAAAAATTAACCTCCCACCTCATCCCAGGTTTATAGTTGTTTTTGTTAAGGTTCCCACCACTTTGCCTTCAACATGACCTCATTTTCAGTTTATGTAAATTCAAGCTACATCTGACTAGTACTGTGCCTTGAAACCTGTGTCTGCCACAGGTAAATCTAAGAGATGTGTGTGAGGGGGTCTTAAAGGTAAATGTAAAGGGACCCCTGACCATTAGGTCCAGTCGTGACCGACTCTGGGGTTGCGGCGCTCATCTCGCTTTATTGGCTGAGGGAGCTGGCGTACAGCTTCCGGGTCATGTGGCCAGCAGGACTAAGCCGCTTCTGGCGAACCAGAGCAGCGCACGGAAACGCCATTTACCTTCCTGGCGGAGTGGTACTTATTTATCTACTTGCACTTTGACATGTTTTCGAACTGCTAGGTTGGCAGGAGCAGGGATCGAGCAACGGGAGCTCACCCCGTCGCGGTGATTCGAACCGCCGACCTTCTGATCGGCAAGTCCTAGGCTCTGTGGTTTAACCCACAGCGCCACCCGCGTCTCTTGTGAGGGGGTCTTATGCTAAACATAAAGGAAATGCAGATAGGAAGGGGGGCTATTAACTCCTCCCTTGCCTGTGCCTTATTCCCCGTACTCTGTCCCCTAATGTCACTTTTCCCTTGGCCAGGCTGCTATATCAGAAGTAAGTCAGTGTGAGAGAGAGACTCCTGGTGGGGAAATCTGCAGGGAAGCTTCTCTCTTCACCTGCACATCCCTTTTGCTCTTTAAATTATTCTCATCCTCCACCTCCCTGCTTTATACATGATGGGGAAAGGTCTGGATTTAAAGACACAGGTCTGCTCCTGATTGCATGTAGTTCGGACTGTAGGACCTTTGCCGACAAGGAGTACTGACCATCATTCTGTGATGAAATCACAAAAAGCATTTAGGAGATTGCAGAGCTTAGAAGGGGTCATGGGTCACAAAGGTTTTAATATGAGGGAAATTCCAACTCTTTTCACTTCAAATATGTTTGAACTGCTTTTTCTGTTATTAAATTTCATCTTCCAAACCCCCGGATTATGCTTGCCTTTTCCGTCCTGGTGTAGCTGTGATATTAAATTTGACATTTCATCAAAGTGAGTTAAGAAATTCAGTGGTTTTTTTAAAAAAACAAATCAAAATTACTATCAAGTATAATTATCAAAATCAAATTGGTTTTGCTGCAAAAAAACAGATTGTTGGAAGGTGTGTTAAAAACAAACACAGCAAATTTTGTAACGCAACTCTATTCATAGATAACAAAAGTCCTTGATATGTTGCATAAAGCTATGTTTGCCGACTAGGGGGAGTTTGCTCCAGGGACAATAAAACCTGATGACATCCCTCTCTTCTTCATCTCAAGCTGTACTTGGCAGTCCTTGCTGGTGCATCAGAGTCACCTATACAACCTGAAAGCTTGCAGATAGCTGATGTTACTCCTTTGACACCAGGTTTCTGAGAACTGTCTCTGAGTGAATTGGTAAGGAATTACACAGTGCCCAGGTTGAGGGGAAACAAAATTACAGATTTTAAGATTCTATGTGCACAATCCATTTGAAATGGGAACCGTCCTGCCACAATTGGTTCAGAAGTTTAACAACTGCTTCCTTCTGTCACTCTTTCCCATCACTGTTATAAGACTCTTGTCAGACTGGAAGTGAGAAAGCAGAGCTGTCGCATGGAGGCCCAAGCCTGCCCTTGTGCAATATGAGACAGGCAAGGATAGTATCACTGCTGGCATTTTGGCAGCAGAATAGATGTACCTGAGAAATGACCTGTAAATGTATGGAAATTGCATTGTGGCAATCTCATCTTTGGCTGGCTGTAGAATGTGCTTAGCTGCTGCAGTGCAGGACATCTTTGGGAGAAGACAAGCCTAAAGAGGAAACCCTACACAAATCTGAAGTGGAGTCCCTAAGTCTGTTGGATGATATATTGTATGCCTCCCTCCAGCAACCCCTGCAGCCAAGCTGGTGCCAAATGTATTGCTCTGCTTTCCTTTGGACCACATCAGTGAGGCCGAGCGGGGGCAGCCTGGGACCTTCATACACACTGCCCAGGCTCCCCCTCCCCCGGGAGGACACTGGTGCTGTTACTGCAGCTAAAACAATATGGGAGGCAGCAGTTATGAGTTATGGTTCTCTGCAGCAGCAGCAGGTGTTTTAATTCCCTAACAGTTTGATTTCACCCCAAGAGAGACCCATTGCCTCTTGAGATAGACGGATGCCAACAACACAGAAGGTGCTGAATAACGCAAGCATTGTGTCTACTTCAGCCCCATGGAGCGGTCACTGAATTTTTCTGTGCTTTTGACTCTCAAGATAATATGGGTCACTTAATGCACATCTTCACCGGCAATCTTCAAAGAGGTTTCTTCTCTTCTGACACACCTTTTCGTTTTCTCCACGAGCCATCTCAGAAGAACAGAAAGCACTGGGTTTCGCAGAAAGGTTTGCTAAGGTTACAGCCAAACAGCAAGCCTAGTCTGGGACTTCTGTTTTCCATCTTGTCAAAGGTGTACTACAAAGCACAATTAGGCTAATTGCCTGTATTGCACAAGAAATGTGTCCTTTGGACAGCCTCCCCATCCCCACTACCTCAGCTATACGTTGTCGTTTGGGATTTCTCCCTTCCCCTTTTATCTAAATCCCATATGGCATTATGTGCCCTTTTGGCTTAGATTATATCTTTTCTCCTTTTATGTTGCTCCAAAGGTTATAAAATGTGAAATTTCCTCTTTGATTTCAAAAGAAACTTGACAGTCAGGGATGACTTTTCTCTCTGCATGAATAGGAAGAGGACTTTTGAAATGGCTTGGCAGTAGTACCTTCCATTCCTCTCTCACCTTGAAGAACTTCCTTTCCTGTTTTCTGATGGATTTGTATTGATGTACCTTCCCAGGTGCCTTCAGTATGTGAGCAGTGGAGGTGTCTACCTCAATTAATGGTGAAAGCCCTACAAGAGGAGGAAAAGTTTGATGCTAGTATCACAATATGCCTTAAAACATGAGAGAGATTGAGGTTGACCAAGATGGATAAAATGTATGTTTGTGTGTGTGTTTATTTTACTGGCACTATTACAAGAACCCCAAGGGATGGGGTGGTGGTAGAATCTCTCATTCCTTGGAGGTTTTTAAGCAGAGGTTGCATGGCCATCTGTCATGGATGCTTTAGCTGATACTTTTGCATCTCGGGGTTAGACTAGAGGACCCTTGGGATCCCTTCCAACACTACGATTCTATGAATCCAGGGCTCAACCTGGCTGAATATGATGCAGTGGCTGATACCTTCTCCCATCTGGTTTAACATGAGACAATATTTTTAATTGCCTATTAAAATGTAACAATTCTTCACTATGGCACTTTGCTGCTCTGTGTCCTCAGCTTGTCCCTGTATGTAATTATTTTTCAGAAAGGCATAAAGAAATAAATGCAGATTATGCATCTGTTGTGGTTTGGCCTTTTCCTGCATACATTAAGGCAGTGTATCTTGAATTAGTTTCTGTTGACGGATCAGTTGGCAGAAGTAGCAAAGGGGAGGGGGGCATCCAGGGGGGCATCCATGCTGGCAGCAGCTCGTGGAGTAATCCTTGTCTTCTCTTGTCCCTCCGTATTAGCCTCCTGCTTCCTGTAGCACTAGGTGTTCTCCGAAAAGTCAATTAAAACAGCTGTACCTTACCCGACTCAATTACATTTCCTTGTGCTTAAAAACTAAACAAATTGAATCATTTTGCTGCCTCAGGCAGCAAATGAAGTTTCTTCTGGTAAATTTATTATCATCATAAAGCACAGCTTGATTTATGTTAAAATATTAAAAGGCATCTTTATGATGGAAATAAACAGTTTCTACTTTCTCCTTCTGTGGCTCACCCGTTCTTTCCCTCTGAGGAATTAAAGTGTGGCATGGGATTTATTAGGGAAGTGGACTGTAAATCTGAAATCAAAGTGCCACTGGAGCTTAAATCCCTTGTCTTTCTACACTTCAAAGACCATGAGGAGAAAGAGCCACCCTTAAAAGTGAGACAGTTGGAAAAGGGGCATCAGGTTTGAGAAACAGACTTTGAGAAGAGGCCTTTGGGGGGAATCATGAGCTTCACCTGTAGTGTTATACTAGTTGCAGTGAAGCTTCTGGAAGTAGAAAAATGTCAAATGTCAGCATGGCTCAGTGAGTCCAGTCTCCAGTCAGTTCTTAAAAAAATCCCTAGGTAGCTTAGGACAAACCATTCACTCTCATATTTTGGATCCCTATCTGTAAAATTGGATGAATAACTCTTTCTCATAGGATTTTCTTTTTGAAAATAATAATATAAGGATTGTAAAACACTTAGCAAATTGATTAAAGTCCTGTGTAAATAGCCCTGAAGAGGTCCCTGACTGCTCGATTTGATCTGCTTAAAAAGTTAATACAGCCAAGAGTTGAACTTTTACTTAAAGCATCAGACTATGTTCAGTGGTTATACACAAGAGAACAGACTGCTCTTTCGGCCCAGTTCTCGGTGTCTAGTTGAAAAATACATGTCTCATTTGGATTGGGAATTCATAAGATAAAGTGCCCAGTATATTGCATGTTTTGAAAACCACCCACCACAGCATGCAGATAAGCCTTGTACAATCCTATCTAGTGAACTAGATGGCTCAAAGCAAATGGTCTAACTAAGCAAGTGATAGAATACTAGTCAGTCTTACTGGATTTTTGTTGTTTTTTAAATATCTGGCCCTTTTCCCAAAGGAGCCAAGGGCAGCTAACAATGTAGTAAAGCAGTACAGTTCAAAACTTAATTATAACACATTTATAATGATAAGAACATCTAAAAACATTTGAAAGCAGTCACATACCCTCAGAGCTAATAATTTAAAATTGCCAGGAATACCTCTCAGCCATTAAATGCCATTGAACAAGAATGTTTTAAAATCCCTCCTGAATGTCAATAATGTGGGAGATGGAGCACCTCACCAAAGAGGGTCTTCCATAATGGGGAACTGCCACCAAAGAGGCCCTGTCATGGGTTAGCACCAATTGAGCAGCATCTAGTATAATGGACTGCATCATTGCAGAGTGGGGTCACAAGTTTGAATATTTAAAAAGCTTCCTGCAAGTTGAAAAACCACATCACTGGCAATAGTGAAGAGAAGGCTGGGATAGAAGTTTGTAATGTGTTGAGGGTGTCAGAGAATTTACAGGGTGGCTTTGCATTTGAAAAATCTCCCCCCAAAATAATGTGTGAATGCCCCCTATGTGTAGCCTGGCATGGTACAGCTCACCTCACCGCTTCTAGCTGATGTTTGTACAATGGTACCTCGGGTTACATACGCTTCAGGTTACATACGCTTCAGGTTACAGACCCCGCTAACCCAGAAATAGTACCTCGGGTTAAGAACTTTGCTTCAGGATGAGAACAGGAATCGCACGCCTGCGGCGCAGCAGCAGCAGGAGTCCCCATTAGCTAAAGTGGAGCTTCAGGTTAAGAACAGTTTCAGGTTAAGAACGGACCTCCAGAACGAATTAAGTACTTAAGTATAGGTACCGCTGTATAGACCAGATCTTAGAGAAGCGTTTTTTTAAAACAACTTACTCGCAGACCAGGGTCATACTGTAAAGTGCCACAGTTTGAGGCAAGGCATTTGTATTTATCTCCTCTTCCTAGGCGGCCCTCATTTTCTCTGCCCTTATAGAACCATTACCTTTGAACAAGCAGCTCATTTCTTATTGCCGTGTGACAAGGACCCTGAATGCAGGGCAGCTTCTTTCTTTCAGCGGCTAATGACTGGAGTCTGCCTTGGTGTGTCAATGATGCATTCGTGTGTGGCAAAATCTCTTCTGACACAGCAATAAGATTTGCTGGTGCCCAGATGCTTAGAAGAAAAATGGCCTGTCTAATCAAGAGGGTGTGCCCAACACTTGATGTGAGGTGGGAAGATCTGTGTACATATGTGCAGTGTTCTTTTGGACAAGTCCCTGCCACAAACTCTGACTAGTCCATCTGCTTCAGGAAGGAGCCCGATTCATCCTGCCAGCACAGGTCCTAATCCAGATAACAAAGATAGAATGAACAGAATCGGTTGGCTCCCACTGCACATAATTCCCCCCCCCCCTTTTGATATGTGTGCTGCTATTCCCTTCTGCCACATGGCAGGTGTGTGGGTAGGCTTTTCTTGCAAGGAAAAGGAGAGTTTTGACACATTCTATCAGGGTTAGAATGGTGCTGGCACAAGTAGACCTCCCTGTTCTCCCCTTGCTTTATGGGGTAGACTATGTCACAGGAAAGGTATATCGCTGAAAATCGGGTGAAGGCAACTTTGCAAGCCTTTTTTGGGAGGCTGGAAGACTCCCGTGGGGAGAAGAGGGCATGGGAGTCAGTTTGTGCCAACCCCATTATGCATTTTCAACTCTGAATCCCTGCCATTGTGTTCTGCAGTTAGCACTGTGTCTCTAGCTGTATGTATTTATGAGAGTTGGAGTCAAAGGAGGAGGGAAATTAGCTTCATCCCTATCCTATTTATTTTCTCCCCATTTCTACTGAGGATACCAGCTGTGAGGTTTTGGAATGTTGATGCTCCAGTAAGAACCTGAATGACATCTCAAAGTCATTGAGCACAGCCCACTGACCAGACTCCAGATGGCAGCAACTTTTGTCACTTTCATTCAGGCGATTTGCAGATTCGCACTCTTATTTTCAATTAGTTATTCTGGGGAGGAAGAACTCCCTGCTTCATTTCTCATGGCTAACAGAGTTGGGAATCCTCACTGTTACCATTTAGAATGCAGCCTCATGAGAAGCTAATGGTTAATGCTCCCATATTAAGGTAACATTTCAATGTGACTCAGTGAAAGGCTGCTTATGTATTTACTTCTGAAATCTCCCAGTAAAATTCTGGCAACAATAGGATTGCCATATTTCAAAAAGTGAAAATCCAGACACAAAAGTTGTTGAACCTTTTCTCTTTTTTCCAAAGTTGCTCAGCTATTTAAAAAAAATTTTTTTTTAGGAAATTCACCAAAAAATCAACACTTCCAACATGGGTTGCTATACGCCAGGGTTTTCCCAATCTTCAGAAATTCCACCCAGACATGACAAATGACAAATGAATCCCAGACATGTCTGGGAAATTCTGGACAAATGGCAGTCCTAGGAAACAGGAACTTAGGATCTGGTTCTGTATTTACATGCAGTGTTTCCATGCTGCCAGCATCAGTTACAAGGGAAAAATGTTCATGGGGACAAACCTGTGGAGGAATAGTGTTGACAACATCAGAAAACAAAAGGAAATCAAAGCATTATGCAGTCAGATGTGAAAGAATCCTGAGAACTGTAGTTTTGTAAGGAGCTCTGAGCGAAAACTACAGTTCCCAGGATTCTTTGGGGGGGGAGTCATGTGTGCTAATATGTGTTGGATATATTTTAAATATATGGTATGGATCTGCCCTCAGTGCCCTCTGAAAACCAGAGATTTAACTAGGTTTGCCATCTTCCCCTATGGCAGATCATTTATAGATCTTCTGCAGATCTCTAATTTTTAATCAATAATATTAATCTGACAAGCTTTTAATCACATTTTAATAATGGCCAAAGCAAGTTGTGGTTACAGTCACATTGCTGTCTGTTGAGCCGCTTTATAAACCTTTCAACTTTTGGTTAATAAAGAACAGCAGTGAAAACTTTAAGCTGCCACCATCAGAGCTTCCTCTTCTGTACCCTAGATGTGACTATGGCAGCCTCTCTTACTAAGGGAAAAGAGGTGGGTTGAAAGTTAATTACACAGTGCCAGTTAAAGTAGAAGATGGATGGAAGTCTAGGATGTACTGCCAAGTGGTAGAGGGTAGTCCTGGCGTGATGCCACCTTTTACCTTATAACACCTGCTTCTGGGGACGAGGAGCAAATCTATGCAGTGGGGGGCAGGGAGAGAAGCCGTGAAGGTGGTGGCCTAAAAACTAGGTCAAGGCTGTATGATCATCAGTCGCAGCCACCTTGGCAGTAGAGAAAGTTTGCAACTCTTAAAGTGCTGCTTTGCACATTCAGACACATGCATTTCTGAAAATGACTATCACTCCTGGTACCAAATCGCCTGCCTGCTGACTGCGTAATGGATAACCTTTATAATCCCAATCCTTTTTCAACACATTGGTTGACAAGGGCAGCGCTAGGCAGTGGGGGCAGATCCAGTTGAACAGTTCCTATCTTGGGCTTGTAGGTCAGATTTTCCGTTACAAACTGGTATCACTTCATCCATCTGAAAGTTTTGTAGAAACTTCTCCCAATGTAACAGAATTAGGATTAGCAAAAATTGCCATTCCCACCATGGAAATCATTCTTCTTAGTTTTCTAAGCACCAGTGGTCAGGTGAGAAGTGGGATTTGGGGTAGGTAGGGTCTGATGAGAGCCAATGTCCAGTAAAGGAAAGGTGGGTCCTCTAGAAATCTCTTAAGTGCTATCTAATAATAGTGACTTTGATCTCATTTTGGAGCGCTGACCCAGGATCTATGGTCCTCTGAGTTCATGGAACTATTTCCAAGCGAAACAGCTTTTGGCTCCAGTGGTATCTATATTCATGGGTAGGGAGTCTCCTTTTTTCAAGCCGTGCTTTAATTAGTTCTTTGCATATGCAAATAGGTTCTAAGTCACTTAAGCAGCATACTTGATAGAAATTTCCATTTTTGAACAAGGTCAGCTGGTACCTTCCAATTGTCCAGTGACTCCTGATTATAATGCAAACATTCACCCCCGCCCCATGATATTCCTCCAATTAAAGTTAGCTTTAGGCAATTGTTCTAAGTAGACTCTAAGCTGCTAAGAGAGACTGTCAGAGAGACCTTATTGAAAGAATATTTGGCTCATGGAACATTTTGTTTAAAATTATTGTCCTTATTTTTTAATAAGACCTTTGCCTGTTGCTTCTAATCCTGAAATAGTCACCTCATGTTGTTTTGGCTGCCCTACATATGCGCAGTAAGCTCACCCTAGCTCTGCTGTAAACATATCTTTTTTTTTGTACCAGTCTTAAGTATCATGGCTTCACCTAAGGAATCCTGGGAATTAGTTTGGTGAGGGTGCTGATAATTCAGTGTTAGATGGCCCTCACGCTTGCAGAACCACAATTCCCTGGGAATGGGGAATGGCTATGGCTGTTGTTGTCATCTTGCAAAGAGTCTTTTAGCACCTTAAAGGTTAATCTGTCTTCATACATCTGATAAAGTGGATTCCAGTCCATGAAAGTTTATGCCATAATAATTTTGCTAAATGATTACAAAATTTAAAGGCTTGCAATCTAACAGCCATGATTTAAAGGCAAAGGAAGCTAATTCACTTACCAGTTCTTGCAAGTTATTTAGCCTCAGCAGTATAACCTGATGTGGACAGGTGGGCCTTCCTGTCTTTAAGTAGAAATACACACCCACAACCCAGCTGCCCTTAGTCCCCTGGCTGATGGCAGAGGACAGAATATGCTTCAACTTCAGCTGGAGATGATTGTCCTTTTCTGGCAGGGAGAGGGCAAGCTAGTGCCTTGTATCTGCTGCCTGTCTGACCTTCCCCTTGCTGTGAGCTTCTTCCAAGGAGGCAAGAGGCCTGCCCATGGCCCATTAAACCAATTTAAGTCCTTGCCTTCAGTAGCAAGCCCAAATTGCCAAAGACATGATGCCATCGCCCAATGGTAAGTGCTTGAGAATCTGTTCAACTAAAATGAAAACTTTTTTTTTGTAATTTCTCCTTTCTTTTCATTTCATGTGTGCTATATGATGGCCTTGAGCAATAAAGTCATTAGGATTGTTGCTGAGACAACATTAGGAGTGTTGCAGAAAATGTTGCAGACACTTTCGCTATTGCCAGTTTGAGAGTGACTCAGAAGTGTTTTCTAGTGTACATTGTAGTTTTGGAATCAGGGTAAGAGCTTCAACAAGCACAGAAGGAGGGAAGGAGTGACCAGCTGGAAGAAATGCCCTGCTGACCATCAGTTGCCAAATCATGCAACTGCTTTCTGGTGTGTCCATCTGCATATCCAGGCTTATTTGTTTCCCCACCTCTGGTACTATCTGATTTGAGTTTAGAAAAATATACACCTAATGAATTTATCTGGTGCAAAACTCAAAGGTGTTGCCAAATTTGCAGTGAGGATTTTTGCTTCTAGTGGGAATGTATTTTGCTTCTTTTATTCCTAGCTTGTGATGAGTTCAAACCAGTCCCTGGTTCAAAGAACTGTGGGATACAGTTTTATTAAGCAGATGCAAACAAGGTGTTAAAGGGCTTCATGAAAGTCAGTCAGAATTTTGCAGTCTGTTTTTGCATCTACTTACTTGGATTCTCTGAGGTCTCTGAAAAATTTCCATTGATTAAAGGATTTCTCTAGTGCCTAGCATCAGCTCAAATGCAGTCAGCAAGATTTTAGTGCTGGGAATTCCTGAATTAAAAGTTTAAAACTTGCAAATTACCAGTTATTAAAATACAGCAAAATCATTCAAAAATATTGTGACCATCATCAGCATTTTTGCATGATGAAAATGAGAGGTTGACTTGTCCTATAGGAGGTTTAGGTTTTGATTTTTGAAGTTCAAAAATTGAATTAGTCTCCACTTTAGGTTTAATCCAAAGTTGCTTGCAATGTGTAATATCCTGTGAAAGCAAAATACAGTGAATAATTTCTAAAGCAATCTCCTTGCACATCAAATTAAACTTTCCCTGTGTGCCCCTTGAGGCCCCTGCATAACTTGTTTTCATCTCGGCTCATCTTTGACTTCCGTGCTGATTCTCATCATTCCTTTTATTCTTCTCTTGCTGCTTTGCAACCATTTGCAGGCTGTTTGGAAATCTTGGGTTTTGCTCTTTTTCCACAAAAACAATTTCCAGCGGTGTAGCCCTGTTAGTCTGTTGCAGCAAAAACAACAGACTTGTGGCAGCTTAAAGGCTTTCTGGTCTAATCACTATTAATTATTGTTATATTGAAATAATTATAATATAATAATGAGTGAACTCATTGCTCAAGTACAGATTCTTTGGTCTCCAAAAACAGCCCCATTCCTGCACAAAAGGGAGGCAGCAAGGGGACATCAAGGTTTTCGAGGGTACACAAAAAGGTACTGGTCTAGAGTTGCAAACCTAGGTACCCTCATTTTGGAAATAGACCCACTGAACGTGCCCTGCTGAACATACATAGAGCAGTGGAAACCTAAGTAATATGGGTATCTGTTTCTTGCTCCATCTAGGGATTTTGTATCTCTGGCTAGCTTAAAATCTCTGCCCTTAAATCCATAGATCCTTGGGCATTAGTCATCATTACTCTAAACTACCCTTTTCGATCTCCACAAGATGATTATGTTCTAGCTATAAAAATCGGTGTCTCAGGGGAGCTGAGGGTTTCATTACCCAGCAAACATTCTGATCTTTCTGTTCATTGTATCTACCGGGTAGCATAGCTTCCCCCCACCCCCTGAAAAAATATTTTTCCAGTTTCTTTATTGTTAATGAATTATTACAAAGACCAACTGGTGGGGAGGGGAGAGTTCATTTTCTCAGGTACTGGAGTCTCAATCAAATGAATTTGAAAATGGGTTTTATGAATTGCCCTCAGGGTCAATGGCAAAGGAAGAGTGATGATTACAGATTTTAGACACATGGAAACCAATATTAAAAAAGGAAATAGTTTCCCACAAGAAAACAGTTCACAATATTAGCATCTCCTGCTGTTAACCCTTTGGCTGTTCAGAGCTAGGCAACCTGCAGTGAGTAAGTTTTGTGACGTTCCTTACCCTAGATGGCTCTGTCTCTTGTAGATGGTGGAATAAGTGCTGTACATACTTAAAAGATGGAATTGGCTACAGCAGGATGTTGCAAGGGCCACCAGTTTAGATATCTTCAAAAATGATTAAACAAATTCATGGAGGGTTAGGTTACCAGTAGCGTTATATATGATGGCTATATGCCAGTATATAGCCCCAGTGGCCTAATGGATAAGGCACTGGCCTCCTAAGCCAGGGATGTGGCACAGGGACGAGGGTGGCGCTGTGGGTAAAGGCCTCAGCGCCTAGGGCTTGCCGATCGAAAGGTCGGCGGTTCGAATCCCCGCGGCGGGGTGCGCTCCCGCTGTTCGGTCCCAGCGCCTGCCAACCTAGCAGTTCGAAAGCACTCTCGGGTGCAAGTAGATAAATAGGGACCGCTTACTAGCGGGAAGGTAAACGGCGTTTCCGTGTGCGGCTCTGGCTCGCCAGAGCAGCGATGTCGCGCTGGCCACGTGACCCGGAAGTGTCTTCGGACAGCGCTGGCCCCCGGCCTCTTGAGTGAGATGGGTGCACAACCCTAGAGTCTGTCAAGACTGGCCTGTACGGGCAGGGGTACCTTTACCTTTACCTATATGCCAGTGGTGGCGAACCTATGGCACGGGTGACAAAGTGAGCCATGCAGAGCCCTCTCTGTTGGCACACGCCATCACACCAGCAATGCCGTTGTTTGGGGTTTTCAAATTGGGCAGCCACTTCCCCCCATGCCACCTTGTGAGTAAACTGCTCGCTCCCCGCTGGCAGCAGCTTAGAGGCAGTTTATCTCCCCAAAGCAGCTGTATTCCTGCCTCCCCGTCCCCCTCCCCCGAGATTGGTGGGATTTTTTGCAGCCAGCAGGTTGTAGTTTGTGTGATTGGTGGGTTTGTCAAGGGTTTTCGTTGACTGGTTGCTGCCTGTGATTCTTGAAACTGTGTTGTTTCTGCTCCAGAGAAAGTGTTTATAATGCTTGTGAGTGTTTTTCTCCCCCCCCCCCAAAAAAAAACACCTGTGATCCAAGCCACTCAAAAAAGCTCTGCTAGTCTTGGTAACCCCCCCAAAAAACTCTGGGCAATGCCCCCACAAAAGCTCTATGTGTTGTTTCTGCTCTGCATGCCATAGGAAGCATTTGTAATTCGTGACTGTTTTTCTCCGCCCAAAAAAACCACAACTGTGACCCAAGGCCCCCCCCCCCCGCCCCCAAAAGATCTGCAAGTCTTGGCAATCCCCCCTAAAAACTCTGGTCAATGCCCCCCCCCAAAGCTCAACAACTCGGGGCAGCCCCACCCCAGCTCATTTTATATTAATTATTATCCCATATTTAATTGCCATGTTGGCACTTTGTGATAAATTAGTAGGTTTGGGGTTGCAGTTTGGGCCCTCGGTCTCCAAAAGGTTCGCCACCACTGCTATATGCTAGCTCCATACTTCTGAATACTACATGGGAGAGGGCTGTTGCTCTCACATCCTGCTTGTGGGCTTTCCAAAGGCATTTGGATAACCACTGTAAAAACAGGATTCTAGTCTAGATAGCTCTTTGGTCTAATCCTGTCAGACTCTTCTTTTGAGCAACAACCTGCTCTTCATAGTCCTAGCCGGCCTGGTTCTTCCATCAACCTGCAGGGTGGAGACCAGTTGAGGATATTTCAAATATTTACTTTCTGGCCAGTTTGCTAAGAGGAAGAACACTTACGGATCTCTAGCGACAGCTCTAGGAATATGTGTTTGGTGAAACAAATCCAGATTTATTTGTTTATTAAGAGTATTTTTATACCACTTTATACCACTTTTCAGGAGGACCTCACAAAACTGCTTGCATTAGGTTATTACAACAATAAGCACCATTAGAAAAGAAGAGAAAAGACAACATGTTTTCTTAGGAAAAGCTCTCCTTGCTTCTTCTCCCTTCTCCCCAGGGCAAGATGGTTCTTCAGGTAGACCCATCTTTCCCCACCTAAAATAAAATGTGGTTTGAATGTTAGTAGCCACATTCTTGTGCTCAAGAAACCAAGTGTTTTAATATTTATTTTATTAATTCAGTTTTTTTCTTGTTTTTTCTTTATTTGCCAAGCTATTAGTTTCCCTGGCTTATTAGCCTGTTCAAATTGCTTCTGTTCCAAATATTTAATTTCCCATTGTGTTTCCTGATTTATTATTATTGAATATTGGCGTTTGCAATAACTTAATGTCCTATTTCGCTATCTCTTTTCGTGGGGAATTTATTAATTCTTTTTCTTTTCTTTTGATTTCTTGTAAGATTTCTTGTTTTTTCGGCTCTCTTTATCTTTCTTTGGTACACACCTTACTGTATAAAAAAAGCCCCGCATTACCACTTTACTCGTTTCCCAAACCACCTGTTCTTTGCTTTTTTGATGCACTGTCAGCATAGCCAGAAGCATTTTCTCTTTTATTTGTTTCATTTATTTTTAATTGACACCATTATAACACACTATTCTCTTTGCCTTATTTCCTTTTGATAATTTGGCAGAAAGATAGGGTGGACTCTGCTCCCTTAAAAGCTGCATGTTTTCTGCGCTGCATAAATGGAAGCACTGTGTTACGGCACCTGGTGTCCTATGAAGTGTGTGTTTTCCTTTGAAAGTACCCTACGCATCAGCCACCTGTGGGTTCTTTGCTTCTAGCCTTTAATGCCTGACTCAGCTGAGCCATTGTTAAGCAGGTTGTAATAAATATAGCATGTCTCTGAGTTCTTTCTCCCTCCTCCCCACCAACAAAATAAACCTCTTTTTAAAAAAGATTGCCTTGAATTCCCTCACTGCTTTGGAGAGGGGTGTGTGTGGAACAGGATAATCCCCTTTCTCCTTAAGGCAGGGATGGGGAACCAGTGGGCATCCAGATGTTGCTGGATTGACTGTGACCAATAGCCAAAAGATGCTGGAAGACCACAACATCTGGAGTACCACTGCTTCCCCATTGCTGCCTTAAGTGATTGAGGAGTTTTGAAGCAAGATTCGTTTGAGAGTCAAACCTGGTTTTGCATCCCAAATAGGATTTATGTTAGGTAGCTAAATGCTTCTCAAACCCCTACATTTGTGAATGTGTGGATTGTCCTTAGTCAGTAACTACAGCTGTCTCTCCCCTAGCCTCAGAGGAGGACAATAATCCCAAGCACAGACCAAAGCAGGCTGTATCTCAGGCATCAGATAAAAGCCCGTCTTCGAAGATCCTTTTATAAATGTGTGCGCTCAGTTTCCTAATTAACAGAGTTCCAAGCTTCCTTTTCAAGTCTGTCTTTTCCCAGTAGTGCTGGATGTCAAAGTGTAAGTAAAGTTGTTGTGTGTGGAGTTTTTTTTTTAAAAGGAACTTTTCCAGCAGTTCTTGATTCAGTATGACAGAGGGTAGCAGGAGTTCTTCCATGACAGGCACGGCTGCTGCATTTCTGATGCTGCTCCTTTTAGAAGAGAGCTGGTTAGGGTTGCAATATTTATCACATTTCACAGTGGCTCCTGTTTTTGTTCTTCCTTGATACATCTGCCTTGCTGTTTGACTTTGGGAAACTCACTTACCCTCTTCATGCCATCTGTGAGGTGTCTGATAATAATACCTTCCATGCAGGGGTGCTGAGAGGCTTAATTAATGTTTTCAGAGCATGGCATGTGAGCGTTTATTTTTTAAGAAGCTCTGTGGAAGGGCAGCAAGTGATTGTCAGTAAAAGGATAGCATATGTCATGGTGTCCGATGCTCCCCTGTTTAAGAGTGGCTGCTAGAATGTGTCACCCAGCGAGTGTGCCTTAAAACGGGAAAACCTCTTGGGCTCTGAGCTGCTTCCGCAGTGGTTTGGGGGTGATAGTTGGAATTTGCACAAGACAATTTGAGCCCCTTGTTTCTTCTTAGAAACAGGAAACTAGAAGAGGAAAAATCAAATCTAGAACAGAGTCCTGCTTTGGACTTCTGTGATTCTAAAGTCACAAAAGGCTTTTCAGCGTGTTCCCATTGTCCTAAACTCCCTGGGACTTCTGAAGTTCCAGGGATCCCTGTTGGCAGCTCTATGGCATCCTGCATAGCGTTTCTCCCAGAAACATATGGATGATCCCTTTCTCTTTCTCTAAAAAAGAGCTGATGTCATTTGAGCATAATTTGAAAGAGGTCTCAGAGGAGCCAGAATGAGGTATCAAGGGAGCTGCTTCAATAGTACACCGCAGCCTTACCTAGGTTAACATTTCCAGATTAGGGAGTCTTTTTTCTTAAGCATGAAAGAGAGAGCTATCTCTGGAGAAAATTCCGCACCAGATCCATGTGCACTTCCCTCCTTCCCTCCCTCTTCATTATTTTCTTAGCTGGGACAGAAAATTGCTTGCTCCTTATCAATGCTAAGGTCACATGCCCCCAATCTGTCAGTGTTATGGGCCTGGCCAATCAGAAGCTCTTAGCAGGACTGATGCAATGATGCAATGGACTGGTATTAAGCAAGCATTTCTCCAGGTTGGCTGATTGCAAGCGCTGCAGGGTGCAGGTGGGGTGCTCATCCAGAACAGAATGGTGCTACGGTTGGGCTGAGCAAGGCACTGGGTTGTGTGCGAATATATTTGCAGCAGGGGAAAGAGGTGCCGACTTTGCCTCTGCCTCCGTATTCTGCCGTCTGGCTGATTAGCTTAGAAATTCAAGCAGAGGAGATATCAGAAGACCTTTTGAAGTTAAATTGTCTGGGTTTGCCCTCTTGACTCTTGGGACTATCAGCCATAGGAGGGAGGCTGTCATTTCTGCATATCTCATTCTGCAATACTCTCGTTTTTTAATTTAACTCTTCAGTCGCTTTCAGTGCTGGTGTTTTTAGTTCTAGGACAGAAGATTTGTGTGGCACAGGGAGCTTTCCTGCAAGGAAACACCACGAACAGACTCATCTGGCTCTCTTAATAGGAACAAAGAGGTCACAAAGCTCATATAGACTAATCCCTAACCTAATCCCCAAACTGGTCTCATTAGCTTAGCTCTGACTTGATCAAACTCACCCTCGGATATTGTGACGATGTGTGTGTGTCTTGATTCTAGGGATGGGGCAAGAATTCAAAGCAGGGTCTATAACTCTGTGACTGTCCTCTCGCCTGCTTCAGTTGTTGCAAGCAGAATTTGAAGTGGGCACGTTGCCCATCTTGAGCAGAGCCATGCCTCAATTCTGTTCACGTTCCACAGCCTTTCAGTTACCCTGTGCTGCAAATCAGTGGAGAGGACATCTCCATCAGTGTACATAAGGGATGATTTAAGTGCTGCTGCTGCTGGGGGAACTGCTGGGGGGGGGGGCGAAAGGAGGAGTCAACTCACATGGGGGATCCTTATACTTGCAGACTGGAATATCCACCCCATTGTACTTTTTGTGGGGCAGAGTTGTTTGATTACCTTTAAAAGCTGAAGAGCTTTTGCAAGTGTTTAAAATGAACATTCACTGGGAAAAGTGATAGTTTTGAGCTTAACGTTGGGGGCAGGGGGTGTTCACACACCCCTAGATTTTGTCCCCTTTCTTACTCAAGTCTTAAAATGCAGGTAGGGGAAAATATACCAGGTGAAATAATCCATCATATCTGCCCCATGCAAGATATTTTATATGCAAACATGGTAAGCCATCCAGTCAGTCTCTTTCTCCTCCCCCCCCCCCTTTGTGTCCATAGATGAGTGTTCTTCTGTTATGCCATACTAACTAAGGATGGGGGATAAGTTCAATTAAATTCACATTTAAAGCCACATCTATCAAATTTGCACTTTCTGAAACAACACAAGAACCAAAGCTCAGGCATCCTTCAAAATTTACACTTTCCCAAATTCTGTGATGCAGTTCTCCAGCCAGTGTTCACAAAAATGCATATCTTAGGGGAAAGGGTGCATAAAAACAAACATATGAGTGAAAATAACATATAAAAATGCATTGATTGGTTTGTGTTGCTTGATAAAATGTGTACGTTAGTCAAAGCTGCATACAAACATTTCTTCCTTAGGAGAAATTCACTCTGAAAGGAGGATTATTTTTTTAAAACCCACACAATTTCAAATTGCTGGAGGAATGTGGAGAACTGAATTTACCATTGGAAAAATGAGAAACTGAGAAAACTGAAACTGGCAGCTCCTCCCATCCTAATATTTACCCAGCTCATCTTCATCTGCAAAGGCAGGGTAGGAGCCAGGAGAGGAAGAGATGGTTTTAGCAGGAGCTGGAAAGAAGACAAAGGGGTGGGAGGGGGGGTAGCAAAAAGCATGTTGAAGCAGGAGGGCTCCAAAGGGGTGGAAAGGGAGGGAGGGAGAGCTGGCATCCAAGAGGGACCCAGATGCCTTAGATAGGATGTAGGTTTGAGTGCTCAGGAGAGTGAAGGGATAAGAACGCAAACTGCCTTCCGCTGGTGCAGTGAGAGGGAGGAGAATGATGCATTACCCAGGAGATATGGGGAAACGAAATGGGAAGGCATATCCTGAAGCACTTTCTGTACATGATGACATCTGGTAAATGTGAGTGATGCAAAGTTGCTGCACTGTGCTAATGACATTGTTAGTGCTTCTAGTCGAGTGGGTCTTTCTGTTCTTGTGCAAATGGCAAGAGTCCTCAAAAGCTGCCTTATGTTTTTGCTGCCTCTTTACTTCTGCAGTCGCTTCTGCAAGTGCAGGTCAGGTGCACCCATTCTTTATTTCAAAAAGCAACATCCCAACACCTTCCTCATCAAACAACGCTGCTCTCAGAAATAGCAGAGCCCTTTGAACACCAGGCTATCGGTCCCTATGACTCACTTCTACAAAGCTGCCTGCATGTTTAATAGGTGTGGTATGCCCCATAATGCCCATAAATCTGGGGAAAGGGAAAGCAGTTGGCATCTTCTAGAACTGAATTACTACTACAACAGTTAAATGACAGGCTGCATGTTGATGCACACAGAGGTAGCCAGTGTGGTGAGGGGGCAGCACACTTAAATTGGACCAGAAGGTCAAGATTTTGGTTTTCACCTTAGTTACTGATTCATCAATTTATATAAGATACAGTGGTACCTTGGGTTACATATGCTTCAGGTTACAGACGCTTCAGGTTACAGAATCCACTAACCCAGAAATAGTACCTCGGGTTAAAAACTTTGCTTCAGGATGAGAACAGAAATCATGCTCCGGTGGTGCGGCGCAGCAGCAGCGGGAGGCCCCATTAGCTAAAGCGGTGCTTCAGTTTAAGAACAGTTTCAGGTTAAGAACAGACCTCCGGAACAAATTAAGTTCTTAACCCGAGGTACCACTATATTCCTGCAGCACATCTGAGTTTTCAAGTGGTGAAATTTCAGGGTTGCAAAGTGGCGATGGGACAACACTCTCTTATCAGTAGTGTGTGAAAGTACAAAGGTGATTTAAGCCCTACTTGTGGGGAAACTGCTGCAGTGGTGGGGTGAGTCCACCCACATAAGGGACCCTGATGTTGCGATGGTGTTTCCCCCCACCCCACCATGGGCTGATAGATTTATGATGATTGCTTGTTGGTAGCGAATGCTTGGTGGCATTTCGACAGACCAAATTAACTGCATGATTATATGTGCAGGAAGCCCATTATGGAAACCAGAAAAGGTTACAGCTGGGGAGGTGGTTATGGGCAGGTGAGCTTTCTTTAATCAAGGCATTTTCTACTGCAGTTTGCTTGGTTTTACATTCCCAAGCTCACTTTCCGAAGTGAGCAAAACCGGTGCCTGCCTTATGACAAGCATTTTGTTTCCAGCGCCACATTTCTTTAATTTGATTGTGATGAATGTCTCTGGCCCAATTTCATTTTTCAAATACGCCTTTCTCCCCCCATTCCTTGTGACAGGCCAGTTTATAATAATTGAGGTTATGAGATGTTCTTCCACCACCTTCCCCAACTGCAGGAGTGAGGGGGGAGAGAGGAAAGTGCTGCAACAACTTGCATGTTTATTGGCAGAGCTGGAGAGTACCATCTCCACCCCCCTCTCGCCATCCCCCAAACTCTCATCTATTTCACTCAAACACTTACAAGTGAAGATTGACTTCCATTTGCTTTTCTGCCGGGGTTATAATGACAATGGCAGCTGTGCTTCGGGGCTCCTTAGAGAGATTCTCCTGAAAGTCTGGTTTGACATGGCAGGTTCAGACCAGCCACGGCAGACTATTGCATCTAAAACTTGCTGGTGCCAGAGGGTGGTAGCAGAGAAGCCTTGTAGCAAATGAGCTTAGAAAGCCAGTGTGGTTTGGTGGTTCAGAGCGGTAGTCTCGTAATCTGGGGAACCGGGTTCGCGTCTCCGCTCCTCCACATGCAGCTGCTGGGTGACCTTGGGCCAGTCACACTTTGAAGTCTCTCAGCCCCACTCACCTCACAGAGTGTTTGTTGTGGGGGAGGAAGGGAAAGGAGAATGTTAGTCGCTTTGAGACTCCTTAAAGGGAGTGAAAGGCGGGATATCAAATCCAAACTCTTCTTCTTCTTCTTCTCTCCGTGTGTCTCACCCGTTGGAGAGCTTCCACTACAGGTGCATGCGCAAACTGGTGGCAAATTCTGCTCTGCAAATTCCGCAACATAATCTTGCAACGAGGAAAGCCAAATTGTGCATGCTAGAATATATTATGAAAGTGGAAGGAAATGAGTATTTTTGATACTGCAGCTGCAAGAGGGGTTTGCTTTAGCAGATCCCTTGTTGATGAAGAATAGGAAATAACCAGTCTGGTTACCAGCTGGTTATCAGCTTTCTGAAAATTAGAAATCTTGTACTGTACGTTCAATATCTCTCTCCAGAGTTGTCCACTTAAAATGCCTGGATGTGAATTGCGGCTTCCCTGGGAGTTAAACTGCTTTGGCAGAAGATGATATATTCCAGCAGGGGTAGCATGATGGTAGACTTGTGGCACTTTAAAAAGGAAGCAATATATACCTCTATAAGGTTTTGATTGCAAGTGTTCTTTAAAATATTCTAAGAAGCAGTGTGCAGATTGCTGTTAGGGTGCATAGTTTGTTAGGGGTGCTGGGAATTGTAGCTCTGTGGAGGTAGACTACAGTTCCCAGGATTCTATGGGGAAAGTCCTGTGCTTTTAAATGTATGGTGCATCCAGCTCTGGGTCAAACCTTCCACTCATCTTGCTCTGTTTCCCTACATCCTGGTCTGTTGGCTGTAGATCTCACCCCAGCTCTGGGAAAGTGGCCCTTGGCTCACATAACTGCCTGACAGATATGCCCAAATAAATATTACCATTATCACACACCGGCAAAGACAGGAGGAATGGAAAATAAGTTTCTACAGCAGCCTCCAGCAACATATAAACAAGCAAAGGAGCCCAGCCCCCCGTTTTGGGGTCTTCACACCCTTGCTGCCACAGCGGGCCTGTTGTCTTCCTAAATGCAAAAGGTGGGGGAGCCCCCAAAAACATAATGAGCAATATGCACCCCTCCCCCTGCTCCATTTGAGAGGAGGCTGTGTGATGCAAAGGACCATTTCCCCACTCCCTGCCAGAATGCGCAGCCATTGGGTTGCAGCTAGGGGCAGCAGTGCATTGCTATCTCTAGTGTTCAGGCTCTCAGCCCCTGACTCTGGGCTGATGCCCAGGAATTAAATGCTGTTCTGTTTTGCACTGCTGCCGTTTCTGAGCTGAACAGCGCCCGTATGCTGCAGGTGGTCACTTGCACTGAGCTGGTGGCAAAACTGATCCTCACAGCATCTAAGCCCGGGAGACATAAAACATACTTTCGAGACTCATTTGGAAGTAGCCTACAGATGCAACAACAAGAAGTCCTGTTGATTCATAGAATCATGGAATTGTAGAGTTGGAAGGGACCCTGAGGATCAGCTAGTCCAACCCCCTGCAGTGCAGGAATATGCAGCTGTACCATAAAGGGATCAAACCTGCAACCTTGGCATTATTGGTACCTCACACTATCCAACTGAGCTATCCAGGGTCTTTGCTTTGAGCTGAGAAGAGCAATTAGAGAACTCCTGCATTGCAGGGGGTTGAACTAGATGACTCTTGAGGTCCCTTCCAGGTCTATGATTCTATGAAATGCATTGTTTCCCTTTAATTTCACTATCCTGACAGGTCAGTTTCTGGCTTTGATTGTGAAGGGCAGCAAGCAGCATGTGTGGTTTGTAGATCTTCCTGCTCTTTCTCTTCTCCCCCCCCTCCCCATGTCTTTTGAGGTAAAAGAAAATGCAGGGGTGATTCAGAAACAGTTCTATTGATCACCTCTCTGCTGATTATATTCTCCCGAGTTTATGATATTTATGATATTATCACACATTTGACACTGGCTACCAATTGGCCTAATGTACGACCAATTTTGTGCCATCTGTACTCAGTCGTCATGTCAATTTCAGTGAGTGGATGTCAGTTATCATCTGCAGACTCTCGATGATATGGCAGACTCTCCCCCCACCCCATTGCTGTCTTACAGCATATTTGCTTTGATTATTGAACATACTTGCTTCTCTGAATGCTCGCACACTGTGTCTTTGGGGCTGAATATCATCCCACCCTGCTCTTTGAGGTCCTTGGTGTAGATATCTATCCAGCTTTGCCATGCTGGTAACTAGGTAGAGATACTGAGTTATCAGCTCAGCCAATCTGCCCCCTGCCAGGCCAGGACAGAATCTGCGATAGAAGATGCATTAAGAAGCACTTCAGCCAAGCAAGTACTTAACTTTAAGCACATGATTGGAACTCTTTTTCATCTAGAGGATTTGAGCATGAGTTTAAGTGCTTTGCAACATCAGAGCAAGGGAATCTCATGCCTGCAACGTACTTTCAAGTGCTAATACTAGATCAAGGACACCGGTATTGAGTTGATGATGCTGTCCTTCATCTCCGCCATCAGGGCCACCTCCTAAGTTCCTGAGTCAGTCATCTTCTCTGGCCTAGAAAACATCCAGCCCTCCCTGGCTTTTCAAAAACTGGAAGATGGCATTGCATATTATTTGCCTGCTTTATTTATAAAGCCCCCATCTGCCTCACCCTCTCTGCGATGCTCTGGAAGGTGGCATACGAGCAATTAAAACAAAATTGCACTGATGAATAAAGAACAATTAAGCCATCAGGCTGCGAAGCCAAATGTCACCATGATGGCGGAAGTGCCTTTTGAGATATTTGGCTTTGGGAGGGGGGATGGGGAGAAGAGGAGATGGCAGAGGAGAGTGCATTGCGTTGGGAGAGATGAACTCCTGCTCTGAGCAGCCAGTGCAAGGAGTGACAGCAGGCTGCCCAAGCTTATCCAGGGCTGGGCTCCTTGGAAGAATAAGATTGCCAAGAACAGATCTCAAGAGGGCTCCTTTTAAGAGAGGCAGAGAAGGGGAAACACAAGTCTGCTGCCACTTTTTTAAAGCAGTGGAGCCTCCCAGGGGTGGGTGGGTGTTGATCTGGCAACATTAAGGAAACAGACCCTTATGTGAAAATGCAGTGTCAAGAAAGCATTCACAAACAGTAGGTTTTGATTTGGCAACTCTGCTCGATCCCTAGATTGGAATATAGTGGGGATTAATCTCAATATCTGAAGCAGGCTGAAGGTTGCCAAGTGCAAAAAGAAGAAGAAGCTAGGGCTCCTCTAACCTGAATAGCTGTTGTAGGACCAGAATTTCAGCATGTGTGGCTTATTGTGCAAAAATGAGAGAGGCTGCACCTGCTAAAATTTCTGCTTCTGCACAGCTCATAAAGGCAGTGGAACCCTGTTGTCCTTGACAGTTGGTCACCCTGTTTGGAACTGCTGCTGGCCTCCTTCCTCCACTGCTTTTCCTCGTCTCTGCTGGCTTCATCAAACCCAGAACATCTCTTATGGTAGATAAAAGATGTGGAGTGCATGCATGAAGCCCTGATTTAGCCAATATACCAGGAGGCAGTGAGAGATTTTACTTTCTTGGGCTACATGATCACTGCAGATGGTGACAGCAGTCATGAAATTAAAAGACGCCTGCTTCTTGGGAGAAAAGCAATGACAAACCTAGACAGCATCCTAAGCAGAGACATCACCTTGCCGACAAAGGTCCGTATAGTTAAAGCTATGGTTTTCCCAGTAGTGATGTATGGAAGTGAGAGCTGGACCATAAAGAAGGCTGATTGCCGAAGAATTTATGCTTTTGAATCAGCCCTGAGCGCTCACTGGAAGGACAGATCCTGAAGCTGAGACTCCAATACTTTGGCCGCCTCATGAGAAGAGAAGGCTGCCTGGAAAAGATCCTGATGTTGGGAAAGATTGAGGGCACAAGGAGAAGGGAACGACAGAGGACGAGATGGTTAGACAGTGTTCTCGAAGCTACCAACATGAGTTTGACCAAGCTGCGGGAGGCAGTGGAAGACAGGAGTGCCTGGCGTGCTCTGGTCCATGCGGTCACGGAGAGTCAGACATGACTAAACGACTAAACAACAACACAACAACCAGACAGGTGCTGTGACTAATTGCTGCTATCGTCTTTGGACCTAGCAAGCAGGATCAATGCAGAAGGCATAATCAAACAGCCTTGCAGTGCCTCTTTCTACGGGAATCTATTCCACCTCCACCACCCACATTGTGAAACCAACCACAGAGGAAGCTTGTGCATGGACAAGCTTCCCATAGGCTCCTTTCAGAGTGCCCTCACCAGCATGTAACCAAACGATGGTTTAGCAGGAATGAGCACACCTGCCAGTCCACAGTGAGAAAGCTGCTTTTCTCTTCTCCCCCTGTGGCTGCTGCCAGGCTACTGGGCGACAAACCATGAGTGGTGAGCCAAGAACAGTTCTTGGTTATGGCTCACGGTTTGTTTGGAGTGAGACAAACCATGAGCCTGAGTTCGGATGTTAACACTTCACCAAAACAATGTGGTGGCAGCAGGGGAGAGGAAGAGCAAAGCAGCCATGATGTTTTTTGCTGAGCACTGTGCACTTGTTCGTTCACACCATGCCATAGTGTTACATGCAAACCAGGTCACTGAGAGACCAAAGCTTGTCCAAAGCTGTTTGTTCCATTGCTTGAGCTCCTTTTGCATTCTGGGAAGGGATCTTGGTGAGTTAGTAGCATCAATAGAGGTGCAAGCAGGACTTGTTTCTCCCTTTTTGGACCGTAGCTTACAGCAAGCTGGATTTTGTATTCCAGACTTTGCAGTCCTTCCTGAGCTGCATGGCAGGATTTGGGCCTTTGTTTGCTTTATATTTGGAATTTGGGTTTTTTTTTTAAATAAAAAATAAAAATACAAGGGCCATGAGTTTGTGTGCTTCCCCCACCCTTTTTGGGTAATGATTTTCTTTGTCTGTGACAGAATGATGGATTAGAGCACAAACCAAAAATATAGTGGACATTTATAAGTGTTTTCAACAGCAGATTAGATTTTATTTTCAGTTCCCTAGCATGTTACTATAGTAGAAGATGCATAAAGATTATGAGAAAGAAAAGGAGTGTTGTAGCAGTAATACTATGAAGGGTTTGTTGTTGCTGTTTTTGAATACATTCAGATTATTTCTTTTATTAAGAAACGGTTACCATCCTAAGCCTCCTTCACTTTTCAGATTGCGGGTGGGCTATTGCTGACAAATAACTGTGACACGGACAGAAGCCTCCCTACTGTGTCTCCGAGTCATAGACTGTTATGACAAGATACAGGCAGCCAACTTTAGGAAAGGACAAGGAAGTACCCCTACCCTCATTGCAGGAGTGCCAGCTTGGCCCCACAACTGTGGTTGCCCAGGGCCATGGGTGCATGCAGCATGCATGGCCCTGGCACCAAAATTTGTAGGTGCCCAGCCTCTTCATGGGGAATTTGGTGGGTGGTCAGTCACCCAGGGAGTTGGCACCTATGCCTAGTGGTCCTCTTGCCTGTGAGGTATATCATCTGAACAACCAAGGCTGAAGTGCTCTACTCCCACTGACCCGGGTGTTTAAGTGGGACTACAAAGGGGCTTCTTCCTTCAGAGTGCTAGGCATGTACAGAATCACGCTGTAATTCTGGCAATGGGTGGACAGTCTGATTGTGCCTCTGACTGGGATGCGGATTCTGCCTCAGAAGCACTTGATGCTGCCTGGCTTCTCAGTGGATCAAATGCTTCTAGGCTGGCGGAGGAAATACCTTGATCCCCTTCAGGATAAACACACGAGATAATTACTGTACTGAATATTATGGGAGCCAGGGACCAAAACATGTGATATGCACAGACCCAGAAGTGCCTTGTTAAGAGTAGGTGGTTCCCACGTTTCAACTTCTTTCAGAAGGCAGCTCTCTGAAAGCTGCTTTCCCCCATTACAAAGAGATCAAATGCCTCCCACTCTGTCATCCTCAACTCTTATTCCCCCAAGGCACCCTTGCTCTCAATATTATCCCTGGGTAGAGCTTTTGAGTGGCACAAGGGAATAAGCTATTTCCCAATGAAATGACACTTCCACATGGTTTAATTTGCAGCCAAGCCTGTTGATCTGCCCTGCTCAGTGTTTATTAGCATTTCAGAAAGCTGACTGCGCTGCTACAATCTACTATTTTTATTTTATGTGGTTTTTTTTGTTTCTTAGGAAACTTTGTTCCAGTTTTATCATCTGCATCCTGCTATGCACAAAATCAGGTTGCCAACAAGATTTCAAAATCAGAATTGTCCAGTTGGAAGGGACCCCAAGGGTCATCTAGTCCAGCCCCCTTCAGTGCAGGAATTTGAACTGGATCATACATGACTGCTGGCCATCCAACCTCTGTCTAAACACCTCCAAGGAAGGAGCGTGCCCCGCCTCCCAAGGGAGTCTGCTCCACTGTTGAGCAGCTGTTACTGTCTGCAAGTTCCACTGTGGCAGCACAGCCACCAAATTTGGGTCGGAAGTGCCATGCTTTCATAAGTTTAGAGAACCCGCTCTTTCCATTTGCAGTTGATGGGGCTGTGAGTGGTACTGATTTGTGGCCTTTGGGTGACATCACAAGACTACCCTTCCAGGTTTTCAACTTTTAAAAGCTATTAGTTGTGTCCTTAAAACAAAACTACAGTGAGGAACAAGACTTTAAGTTGAATTAACATTCATGTTGATCTTTTTTTAAAAAAAAAAATCCACACTGCTTGCCCATTGCATAATAACACAGAGGGGGAGGGCAAGACAGATGACTGAATTAGCATTCAGTGCACTGGCCAGTACATCTGTTAAATGCCTTGTGAGGTGTGCATACGTGAGGGGGTGTCATTCAGGTTTGATTTCCTTAGACAAAATATGCAACAACTCCTGTTCAGACCCTAAATGGTGCATATCGGGTTCCTTGATTTGGATGAATGAATTCAGCCCATATGCTTGCTTTATTTACCACAGTATCTGAATATTTATAGTACTGCGAGAATGGCATAAAGTGACAAAAGTGAAACAAGGTAGCAGGAGTGCACATGTCGGTAAGATGACGGGAGCCTATGAGTGATGGGCAGGCACAGAAATGCCTCTTTAGAAGGCGTCTGCCAAAAGTGCCGTCTTTCCTCCAGCCACATAAAGGAGAGGGTAATTTTAAACTCTGTTCTGTGCACGGAAGAAATGTAAGGATTCAGGACATTGTCTTGAATATACTTCCAGAGCTGTTTTACTTATTTCATAACATTTATATACCATGTAAAGGAAAACCTCAAAGCAGTTTACAAAAAGAGGGTAGGTTTGTGTCCATCCATTCTGCTGACAGATCAGCTCCATTGACTCCTGCCTCCTTCAACTGTCATCTATTAGCACCCATTACAACAAGCTGCAGAGCAGAGGCAGGGAAGAGAAGCAGGGCTGAAGACTGACTCCTTTTGTTTTTCCTCTCCCTGAACTCTCCATTCCAGCTGATTATTGAAAGTTTCAAGAACAGGTTTCTGAGTTTGCTTGTTTTCCTCTTCCCTCCTCTTCCCTTTTCCCTTCATTGCTGTGTTTTTAGGTTGGAAATCTGTGGGCAGCAGCTGCCTTATTTATTTTTCTGTTTTGTTTTTATTGATCTTATGTCAACCACTCTGGGAGACTTTTCATCTGAAGAACAGGGTAAAAATGCTTTAAATAAATACATAATAAATTTTAGCCTCTGAGATCTCTTCCCTCTGCATTTCTATTTCTGTCACTTTTATTATTCACTTCCCCCTTGTCACCTAACCAAGGGAGCACTCCTGTAGCATCCGCAGAGGAAGAAAATGTTATAGATGTACTCTGCGAAGAACGAAGCAGCCTTAACCTTCTCCTCTGATTTATCATGCAAACATCCTTGCACATTTAAATCTTTGGGCTGCCAGTTCTGTTTGGAGCTCCTCCATGCTTACACGAGCTCTGACACACTGTTGTGTTTGACAGAGGAAGGAAGTGGGAAGCAAGAGGGACAGGAAAACAAGGGGTGTTTATGCCTGGCATAAACAAACAAGCAAGTCTAACCCGCCTGCCCCCCCCCCCAAAAAAACCCCACCAACAATAATTTAATGTAGTTCATTTCAGGAGGACTTATCCTGAGGAAATATGTTTATGATTGCGGCATGGCAAAGCACAGAAAGCCGTTTGGGCAGGATTAGAGTGCAGTGCTGACGTATTTTACACACCGTAGTAACACGTTCCTGCATTTCCAGAAATAAAATCCATCTTATGCTAGATAAGTGGGTGCATGCGTGCATGCATGTGTATGCAAGATTCTGGATGTCGTCATGCAATCTGTAGTAAAGATAATGTCCCAAATTCCCCTCCACTGCCCAGAGTTCCAGCTCCTGCCCAGAGTTGCTCAGCACCCTTCCTCCCTCCCTCCCTTCCTTCCTTCCTTCCTTCCTTCCTTCCTTCCTTCCTTCCTTCCTTCCTTCCTTCCTTTTTAGCTGACACTATCCCCGCACTGCCTATTGGTATTTTGACTCGTGGGAGAATCAGTTCCTCTCAGCATCACATTTCCCTGTGCCCTTTTGCAGGCAGAGCCCACAACGTGTCACACGTGGCCGCGAGCTTTCCTTGCCAGGCCGTGCAATCTGCTCCAGCTGTGCCCTCATTTATCCCATGACGACACTGTGACAGCAAGTCCTGCCCTTGTGACCACGAGGATTGATTATTGTAATACCCTCTGAGCCGGCTGTCCAGACCAGCAGCCCCTCTTGCTCTCTCTGCCAAAGCTGCTTGTTCAGAAGACAACGGCATCGTGGGCAGTCCTGATCCTGTTATCTCACCTCCCCACATGCCCCTCCTTCCCCGGGAGCGATTGGCAACGCTGCTGAGAGCGCGGCATGTGGCAAACTGGACGTTGCCCTGTCGCACCATTAAGCCCTTTGTGGTGTTGGCTCTGGGATTTTAAAGATCTTCTGTCCTGTTTTACTACAGCATGCTCCGGGCTCCATGACTCAGGTGTGCACCTGTGCATTGTGTGTGTGTTTTCTTTTAAGGTGGGGGAAACATAAAAGTGGTTTGGCTTCCTTCAACTATGGATGCTAGTACCGATTAAAGAAGATGTCACAAGCTAGGCTATAGAAAAGGTAGAGTGGTACCATGGTAGACTATCTGCTTTCCAGGCAGAAGATCCCAGGGTCAATCCCTAGCATCTCCAGTGACAGGAACAAGCCAGCAGGAAATCAACCAAGCAAGTTGGAGTTAACTATTTATTACCAAAAACAGGATCTGCACAGGAGTGCCAGGCCTAATTTGCATAGCAACACATCTCTGGCAGGTCTTGCCCCCATGAAGCAGTTGTGAGACTGAAGGTCCCCGGCTCCCCACAGCTGCCTAAGTCCCATCCTCTCCAGGGTTTTTCCCAAGCAATCTGAGACTGTGCCTGTGCGAAGCTGACTTCTCCTCTGCCTCTTTATGCCTCTTCTAGTCCAGAGAGGAGGAGAGCTTGTTGCAGTGGGAGAGAGAGACACTTGTGCCTCTTCAACAGCCAGACTCATCTCTGCCTCTTGGCCTCCCTCCTCTTCTGCTTCAGCTTCTGCCTCAGATTCTGGACTTCTCTCTGTCACAGACTCTTCCAGCTCACTAAGCCCTGTTACCTCTTCAGCTTTAAACACCTCCTCCGTTTTCTCCCTCTGACCACTCATCGTTGTCCCACCACCACTCCCCTGGCTCTGAGCCTTCTTCCCCTGGGGGTTCCCCAGCTGGTTCCTCCCCCCATTCATCTGTATCCAAGCAGTCTGTGACGTCCAGGTTTGCTGTTTTAAATTCTGTCTAGGAAATACCAGAAATATTACATTTTATTCTCTCACCTTAACAAAACCTTGTCTTTGACTACTCAGAAGGTAAGCAAACTAATTTAGGGAAATGGGTGTGGGTGTGTGAGAGAGATATCTATCTATCATCTATCTATCATCTATCTATCTATCTATCATCTATCTATCATCTATCTATCTATCTATATCATCTATCTATATCTATCTATCTATCTATCTATCGATCGATCGATAGATAGATATCACACACACACACATTCATACCAAAGAGATGTGGCTGGAGGACTGCTTAACAGAAAAGGAAAATACGAATGTACAGCCATGTTAGTGAACATGTAACTTGTAGCTTTGTGTATTTGTAGCTTTTGAATCTGGCAATCAAATTCAAGGGTACATGCAGTCCTGGGCAACTTGCCCTACCCTGCTAGGACCGAAAGAGCCAGAAACCTGAAGGACACTGAAGACCTGTTTCTCATGAGAAGCACACACCCCAATGCCAATCAGCAAACTACTTTTGCAGTGGGGGGTGGGTGTGGGTGTGTCAAAAGCAGTTTCTGACCTGGTCATAGGGCTTAGGTACCCAAAGAAACAAAAGCCCCAGGCTAAGGCAATCCTTTTATTTGAACCTTAAAAGTTATTTGGAGCCCGGGTGCTCATGGTTTGAACAAAGGATATTCTTGAGCAAGGTATAAAATGCTTGCAAACATTTCCAGTGCAATTTTTGGGGAGGGGGGCAGCTTAAGAAAACCCTCTAAATGTTTGTTTTTAAAACTGTGTCCCATTTGTATTCCAGGGAAGCAATGAGCTATAATCTGACTTGGTTGGCACTGCTAATGCACCAGAGTATTTTGCTGTATTAAATTCTGTCTAGGGTGTCAGAAATACTACATTTTATCCTCTCACCTTTTCTTGTCTCTAGGCTAGCAAGTTCTGAAGTGGTACACTTGGGTCTGAGCTGTACCATTTTAGGTGGGGTTCATTCTGCTCTGTTAACAACAACATCCTCCATATAGAAAACTTGATACCAGTGAGAAGAGTTCTTGTC
Source organism: Podarcis tiliguerta (assembly GCF_965153285.1). Taxonomy (NCBI): domain Eukaryota; kingdom Metazoa; phylum Chordata; class Lepidosauria; order Squamata; family Lacertidae; genus Podarcis; species Podarcis tiliguerta. Next base: position 89,471,988 of record NC_139535.1, on the reverse strand, counting down.
TAGCTTGTTTCCCTGACATGCTACTTTTCCATGTGCAGGAATTTTTTGTCCAGAGCAGCATTCACTAAGGGTGGTCCCTGCTTGTAGCCTGAAGTGGCATAGACCAAGCACAGATTTACTGCTCTAGTGTAAACTCCTCTTCTGCCTTCCCAATTTTAGCCCCCAATAAATTCCCCCTTTATTCCATTGTTTGGCTTCTGTGTTTTATGGCTGCAGCTGCACAGATTTTGAGCAATTATTCCAGAGGCTGGTTTAATTGGGTGCTATTTGTGTTTGTGTTTTCTTTTCAGGTTTGGACATCTTGGTGCCTGCAATAGATGCTGACGCAGATGGAATTAATGTTGCAGTGGAAGTGGAGCCTAGACGGACATGGAACCTAACCATCCCTAGGTGAGGCAGAAGAATGTGTTGAAGTCTATTTGCAGTACACTGTAGCTATTACTATTCTTCTTCTTAGTAAGAGTGTGCTTGATTTTGGTGGGGATAATTCCATCAACCCTGGAAGCCTGGTATTCCCTTGACAGTATTTCAGTGTCTGTTTCTGTGAGTTAATTGTCCAGGCTAATTTCATTTTACTGTAATTCATGGACTCTGGCATTGGTTGGGATAATAACAAGCACTGCCCAGGCTCTCTCAAGCACAGCAGAGGAATTGGCTGGATGGTCAGAAGTGCTTAGTGAGCCTCCCCACCCCTAGCTGAGGAAGTTTGCAACTTGGGGAAAAAAGGAGGTGGTCAGATCTGAGCTCATGGCCACTTCAGGTTTTGTAGCACTGCATATTTACAGGCAACTTTCAAATCTTTAACTTTTAAATATGGGGTGCTTTGGTGCATGAAACAGCAGGGAAGCTCTAGGTGTTTTGCCACCATGGGTGGGTGGGTGTGGGTGTCAGTGTCAGATTCTCATCTGGATATTCCTGAAGTATAGCTCCTTCCCCTATTGTGCAAGTTAGGAAGCATCATGCCAGAAGCAGCTCTAAATTGTTTTCAGCTGTGCACTTGTTACAGTTGATACAAAAAGACCAGGAATAATAGTAGTAGTAGAAATAAATAACTAAATAAGCAAACAAGTAGTGTGATATGGATGCAAAGGTTCTGTCCGTCCTCTTGCACACAGAAAATCCTCACTTGAATGATTTAAAGCAGGGACGGCCAACTTCCAAGAGACTGTGATCTACTCACACAATTAAAAACTGGCAGTGATCTACCCCTTTTAGGGGGGGTTCAGGTCAAAGTTGTTAAGCTTTTTTAGGGAGGAAATTTCCCATTTTGGGAGATTCAAGACCTGTTGGACATCCCTAATATAAAGTATCACCTAGCGGCTCAGAAGCAAATTGCTGCTGCGTTCTAAAAAGTATCTGACAGAGGCAGCAGATCTGCCTCCTACCCCTGTTGGCCTCCTCCTCTGCTGTCATCTGTCATGCCCACTCTTCTCTGCAGGGTGCCATTTTGAAAATCTTTGTGGAATAAGAACTTACTTACTTTGGCTACGGGGGGGGGGGGGGGGGCGACACACCTAAATTGCGGGTCTCCAGAAATGTGGAGGACCCAGAATACTTCTGTATCATGTGGTAGGATTTTATTTCTTATGTTTCAGACTTAGATGCCCAGTGTTCACCCACTATCCATGCCAGCTTAGAAAATAAGGATGTTTTGCTTTATATTGGGTGTGTTGCCACTACTTTTTCTTTTCTCATATGGGGTGCGACATAATAACAACACTTTGGAGGTCCTGAGCCTCAAGGAGGTTTGATTGGTCTCAGCTAGGGCCAGGGCCTTTTCAGTACTGGCCCTGACTTGATGGAACACTCTGTCGCAAGAGACCAGGGCCCTGCGGGATTTGACATCTTTCCGCAGGGCCTGCAAGATGGAGCTGTTCCACATGGCCTTCAGCTTGGACTCACTCTGACCCCTTATGTGGGATTTGGTATATAAATTTTCCCTTGGCTTTTTTGCTGGCCCATGTAGGACCAGCATGGATAGCTGGGTCAGGTAATATCTGATGTTTCCTCCCTTTACAGTCTTGATTTATGGGCTACTACTAAAATTAAAGTAAAGGTAAAGGAACCCCTGACCATTGGGTCCAGTCATGGCCAATTCTGGGGTTGTGGCGCTCATCTCGCTTTATTGGCCAAGGGAGCCGGCATACAGCTTCCGGGTCATGTGGCCAGCATGACTAAGCCGCTTCTGGCGAACCAGAGCAGCGCACGGAAACACCGTTTACCTTCCCTCCGGAACGGTCCCTATTTATCTACTTGCACTGTAATGTGCTTTCGAACTGCTAGGTTGGCAGGAGCAGGGACCGAGCAACGGGAGCTCACCCGTCACAGGGATTCGAACCGCCGACCTTCTGATCGGCAAGTCCTAGGCTCTGTGGTTTAACCCACAGCGCCACCTGCGTCCCTTACTACTAAAACTAGGCTGCATTTTAAGCTCTATTTTAATTGTGTGTTTTTTTCTATTACGTTTTCTTGTAATTTATATTTGGTGTTAGCCGCCCTGAGGCTGGCCTTGGCCAGGGAGGGTGGGGTATAAATAAAATATTCTTCTTCTTCTTCTTCTTCTTCTTATTATTATTATTATTATGCCGCTTGCTATGGCATCTGGGTATTGTGAGTTATGGTCATTATGCTTCATTAAAACATAAAAAGAGGGAGGGGAGAGTTCTCCCCCCAAACCAAACCTGAAATGACTCCCCTCCAGTAGTAAGAAAAGCAGTTCAGCTCTTCAGCCTTAATGAACTTCATTGCACCCTCCATGGCACTTTGTCCCAGGTATTTAGCAGGCGTTGTGCACTCCAGTTTGGAAAGGAGGCAACTCTGAGAGTGAAGTCAAATGAAGGCAGTGCATTAGTCACACCAACCCCTAGCTATCTTGTGGTGTTAAGTGAAAAATTAGCAGTTAGGTGATGGCTCCTCAGGAGGCCTTTGATCCTACTGTGACTGTAATGAGACAAAGTGAATGAATCTCAAAAAAACAAGCCTTGTAGAAATGAACAGGCAAAATATCAAAGGTCTCTTCTCTCTACCTTCTCTCTCTCTTCTTAAAACAGACTGGAGCTAAATTAAATGCATTTCCTCCGGTTTCTGTTAAAACAGCTCAACTTTCATGCTGTCAAGTTTGCTGAGGGCGGGGAAGGCTAGGCAGGGGCATTGCTGAGCTGTGATATTTTCCAAATATTAGGCTAGTAGCCCATTTTCAAAAGAAATTGAACTTTTTTAAAAAAAGATATATATTTCATTATCTTCAGAAGTGATTATCATCTCATGTAGCCTCAAGGTGAATATTGTAAGGCTCATAGGAAGCTGGTGGGGTTGCTTTGCTTATGAATATATAATTGACAGGCTCTGGTCGAGACCTGACTTGCCCACTGCTAGTGCATGTTTGTGCTGCTTCTGTAATGCCATGTGAAAGATCACTCTTTACTTCTCCTGTTTGCTGGAAATGGTTCTTGGCAATGAGGGCTGCAGGATCCTCCATGGAGGACGCAGATTTGTTTCACCACTAGTACCTTCCAGGGCTGGACAGTATATTGATATATTGCCCAAAACCAGTTTCAAGTCCATATCATGATTTCAGTTTCATATTTTTTGGCCTGGCAATATATTGCAAATCATAATGTGTGTGTGGGCACGTGTGCTGTGCAAAAATCACATTGGGGGGGGGGACTGTGAAGCCGGGCAGTGCTTCTACATTGCTTCATCCTTATATCAAACATTGTGATATATCACCAGCTAAACACTGTAATACTGATAATCATGAAGTTGATAACCAGCACCATCCTTATTTCAGACATTGTGATATATCAATATATCACGATGTTTATTTGGTGATATATTGCAGTGTTGAAAGCCAGATGTTGCTCAGCCCTACTATCTCCAAGATCTGCATGTCATATTTTCCTATGGAAAATGGCCAATTTATGAGATCTATCCATGACAGTAGAATCCCAGGGGGTTGCAAACAAACTATCTCTAAATGAGAAGCAGGGTTGCTACAGGCGTCGTTTCTGATGGTCCTCACTTGATCAAAGGAACTGCTCAGAAGGGAACATGCTGCCTTTTCCTTGACTATGATGCTTTTAATAGTTGGCTTTATGGTTTGCAAAGCTTGCTACAAGCAGAAGTCAAAACAATGCTATAAACCAGTCCCTGTGCACCTATCATTTGGGGTTGGGGAGGCACACGAAAGCCTGAACTGCACAACTGGCAGTGTAGGCTGACTAGATGGCTGTCTGAGCCTCGTTGTTATCAGTTGCCTGAAAAAGGACCAGAGTAAACTTGGATTCAGTAATCAGCACTTCAGGTACTTGAAGCTTTATAGTTGGCTAGGATAGGGACTACAAGGCATATCTTTGAGCTGGCTCAATGTAAGGTTATATTTTGATCCTCAGCTCTTGAGTGCACCCGCAGGACCTTGCCTGGGAAGGGAGCTCACTACAATTCAAGACACCATGGAGCAGACATAGACAATAGGGTTACAAATTGCCCGAATTACATACAGAATGTATAACTTGAGAGCACTTCCAACAGGCATGAAAGGCTACCCAGGGCAGGCTGGCCGGCTGGCCAGTCTTCATTTAATGGATCTGGGAGACCAGGTTATTGCGCAGAACTGAAAACCTAACTATTAATAACCCTACCCAAAAAATTTAAATTCACTCACAGTCCTGCATACTTTCACGGATGCTAGTCCCAGTTAAGTTGCGTCACTCACTCATTTTCAAGGATTATTAGCATGAGGTTCAGAATTTTTGAACAGGGAAAGCAGTAGCTAAGGGCAGAGCATCTGCTTGGCATGCAGAAGGAGTCACGTTAAGTCCCCAAGTAGGGAGAAGGACACTTCTTGTCTGAAACCCTAGACAGTTGCTGCCAAGCAGTGCAGACCAGTGGTTCCCAATTAGCTAATGACTGAGGACCCCCTACTTTTGAAAATTTAATAATTATATTGTAGTTGCCTCTGCAAAGCAATTTTTTGAACAAAATTTGGGGTAGCCCCTAATAAGCAAAGGATTTTAGGTATACTAAAAAAACCCAGACCATAAAATTTGTGATATTACCATGCAAAAATGACAAAAAATAGTTGGGGGAGGCAAGGGACGGGGCCGCAGACCCCCAGGGGGAACCACTGGTGTAGACAATAAGGAACTGACTCTGTATAAGGAAGCTTCCTGTGTCCTATGAGTGACCTTGGGGTCCCTTTCTCTAATTCTAAGATTTCAAAAACTCTGTGAAGATGGATAAGAGCTCTAAGTAATGCTGTCTAGTCTCATTCTAATCACAAGATTTGCCAAGTCCCAGTTGTAATGTCTGTTTAAAGTGGTATGCTACTGCTTTTAATTCATAGTGCAGATGAGGCCTTGGTGCAGTGATGGTAGTCTATTGCTAAAGGTGTGTTTTAGGACCTAGGTTAAAAACAGTGGCAGGTTAGTCCCAGTCTAATGTGAATTAAGCAGCGATGGCAAGGAGAGGAGAGTTTGGTGCATGCCCCCCCACTCATCTACTGTTGCCGCCTTATCTAGCCAAGGATCCTCTGCCTTGAACTAAAGGTGGCAAATGCAACCCCGCCCCACCTCACACACTCTTCTTCTCCTGGTCGGGCTTGGGGGGGGGGGGAGAGAGAGAGCTATGAAGGCAACATCTAGGGATGTCTCATGTCCTGGTGCATTTGACTCAAGGGAGGTTGAAGGCGGCAGCCTTTGTCAATGTGGCCAAAAAGAAAGAATGAGAAAGGAAGGGTGTGTGAATACATTTTAAGAAGTGTGTATTTAATAACCTCCATTTGGCATTTTGGGCTCTTTACGAAGATCCAGAAAGTAATGTAAAACACTAAAAATATCATACTATGCCCCCTGTTCAGTCCTCTATACAGTCTCCATTTATATCAGTGCATTATGGGAAAGCAAGATAGTCCTAATCATTTTGTTTATTTGTTTAATAGGAGGCTGTTGGGCATTTCCCACTGTGTCACGGACAGCCATGCTCTGAACGATAAACTGGCACTGAAATGTAGATGGTTGACACTGCAACTGATGCTTCATAAGCTATCCACAGAGGCAGCATGACTGTGAATCACCACCATGAGAGAGTCGTCTTGTACGCGAGTGAGGGCATCCCAGTGCCCAGCAATGGAAGACTTTGGAATCAGTCAATAAAGTGCCTTCAGCTGCTCCCGCTTTGCGTTTTGGTCCATTAGAGGATGGAGAAAGGTCACTTGCTCTTACGTTGATCCGGGGTGGTAGTAGTGAAGAGACAAAGAACTTTCTGCTGATACCAGCTTAACAGGGAGACGCAGAACGCTGGCTTGGAAGGCCTTGTCTCTTGCCCTCCTGGATGAGCTTCTTCTCTGCAGTCTCCAATTGAGCATCAAGAGCCCCAGCATCTTCCCCCTATCAGACTTCGGACTCTAGGCTAGAGATTCGCCTCCACGATCTTCCTGCGTAAGGGCTGTGCATCCTCTGGGTGCTCAGGAAGTCTCTCCGCTCAGTATTGACCATCTGAAGAAACGTCGGGTCCACCCTGCTGCGGTCCCTGTAGTCTCTGTAGGTGCTACCAAAGTACATGGTCCTCTGGCCATCCTGGTGGACCAGGAAGTCCCTGCTGCAAGGCGACCAGGGAGCTCGGCTGAAGCTGTGCTGGGTGGCACTGGACTGTTCGCACAGCTGCGGGGAGCCTGGGTAAAGGCGCCCCCAGTAGATAGGCAGGTTTGTGTACGAGTTCATGTAGGCATACTGCTTGTGCACCACCGTGGAAGAAGCCTTGTGCACGCCTGAGCTGTTGTGTAGGCAGGCCTCCCGGTACGAGGGGAGCCTCGTGGACTGCGAATGCAGCAGCCGCTGGTCCTTCCAAGGTAAGCCGTTGGCCTCCACACATTTCCTATTGCATGTATAACTCGGCCTAAGGGCACCGGGAGGGTAGGAATGCGTTCCAGGCACTGACATTGTTTTTGGAGCCCGGCCAGCTTTGGGGAAGAGGTCTGGCACATCCCCATAGGCTGAGGACTTCCCATGATGTTTCCACAGGCCTAGAGACTGGGGTCTCTCCTGCTCCCAGCCGGACCTCGAGAGATTAGCTCTGTGGCTCGGCTTCTCTCGCCTTAGCTCTATTGAGTCAGATTCTTTGTACAGAAAGGGTCTGCAAGTCCTGTTAGCTTTGGGGAAGGAATTGTGGACACAGGCATGAGGCGGAAAGTGGCTCTCCAACTCCTTTCGCTTCTCGGAAGTGGAAGCCAGCCGCTCCACCTGGGCTGAGCTGTCGTCACCACCTTCTCCGTACACCAGGTGAACGTTCTGGTGGTGGAATTTCTCCTTGGTGTGCCCTCTGGCCAAGGCCAGCTTCTGCTTATGCTCAGGTAGAGGAAGCTCCCTAGCAGATCCTACTGGGGAGTGGGGAGCAGCACTAAGGTGGTTTCCAAGTGGCACGTGGTTTCTGACATGGGTCTGAGGTGTGGGTCTTACCATGTAGTGGGGGGAGCTGTTCACAGTGGAACCGGGGAGCACCTTGTCCTCAGAATAGCTGCCTCGGAACTTCAGCGGATGAAGAATCTGCGGCTGCTCTAGTGTCCCTCTCCAGTTTTCACTGGCTGGCACCAAAGACTGCTGGAGCGGAGAGAGGGATTGTGGGAGAGACCTCCCAAGCCTCTCAGCTGCTGCTGCATCGGAGGCATGAGCTGGCCTGGTAGGCCCACTGGTGTTCTGCACAACAAGCTGAGGAGTCCTTAGGGAGAAGGTGGTTTGGAGGTTTTCGCTCCTGTTTGACCAGTTCTCAATGGTCCGTGTGGCGTTCTCCAGGGAGTTCCCCACACTGGCTGTCGACACCATGTTCTTGGCGGCCTGTAGCATCTTCAACACGTTGGCTTGAGCAGAGTTAGCAGTGACGTCTGGTTTGTGGACGCGGGCAGGGCTCTCCAGATTCTGGACTCCATTGAAACAGCTGTAAATGCCCTGGAAAGAAAGAGAAGAGGGAAGGCAGTGACTAAGTAGGCATGTATTGGAAAGGGGATGAGCTGGAGGGTGGTGAGGGCAGGTTGGCTTAATGTTCAAGGTCATGCAGGACAGACATTACAAATGACCACATTTTTCTGAGTGAACTGGGAAAATGTTTGAGCAACAAGATACTTGGGTAAGCTAGCTATATTGACAGTCCTACTTACCCTGTTGCAAACCAAGTGCTTCAGCCATTCAAAGGAAATACAGTGGTACCTCAGGTTAAGAACTTAATTTGTTCCGGAGGTCCATTCTTAATCTGAAACTGTTCTTAACCTGAAGCACCACTTTAGCTAATGGGGCCTCCTGCTGCTGCCGTGCCACCGGAGCACGATTTCTGTTCTCATCCTGAAGCAAAGTTCTTAACCCGAGGTAGTTTCAGAACTTGGGTGAAAGATCAGGATTCCATTATAAGCTTGGCTGGATCACCAAACAGGGTTGATAAGAAATATGTTTCCTCCTTTTCTGCTGACCAAGTCAGGTTGCCCAGGAGGTTGTTCATGTCTGACCCCACAGGCACTCTAGCATTCACAGATCCAACTCCCTCTCGCTACTTCTGGCATTCCAGTCTCCAATTGCCATGTACTGTTTTCTATGAAATATTGCAGGTTTCCTGTTTCGTTTCTTGGAGGTGAAGTAATTCTGTTAAAATGTATCAAGCTTACACATTTGAGAATCACTGTACTAGATTAATTTTATTTCATATGTTTATCTCCTGCTTTCCATCCCTCAGGTTTAAAGATCCTACACTTTCTGAATCCTCGTTATCTGAACTTCAGCCCAGTACACCTGGAGGAGCGTCTCCACCCCCATCATCCAGCCCGGACACTGAGGTCCAGCTCCGAGGGCCTTCTGGTGTTTCCCTCATTGCAAGAGGCGAGGTTATAGGGAACCGGGCAGAGGGTCTTTTCAGTAGTGGCGCCTACCCTGTGGGATACCCCTCCCAGCAGATGTTGTATTGTGTTTTTATTGTTTTTTATCGGGAGCCAGTCAGATGGGTGGCATATAAATAATGAATTTGAGTAATAATAATAATTTATTATGTCCCATTACTCTTAAGGGCCCTCAAGGTGATGGCATTCGACAAGATTAAATACCGTATATACTTGGGTATAAGCCAATCCGAATATAAGCCGAGGCACCTAATTTTAGCAGAAAAAACTGGGAAAACTTATTGACGCAAGTATAAGCTGGTTCACCACATCACAAACCTGGTGGTGGCGGTGGCGGAGGAGGAAGGAGCAGCCCAAAAGACTGCTTTCGGGCCGCTCGTCCCTCTACCGCCGCCTCTGCCGCTCGCAGGAGCAGGCATAGGAGCCACGGCTGGGAGAGGCGCAGCACAGGACAGCACCTCTCCCAACCGCGGCTCCTGTGCCTGCCCTTGCGAGAGACGGGCAGCAGCGGCGGTGGGACCAGTGGTGAGAAAGGGCTCCTTTCTCGCTCGAGTATAAGCCAAGGGGGGGCTCTTTCAGCATAAAAAATGTGCTGAAAAAGTCAGCTTATACTCAAGTATATACAGTAACTAACATTTTAAAGTTAAGAACAGATTGAGGACAGAGGTGACAATAAAAGGCCCTGTAATGAGAAAGAGGCCTATTCTGATACTAGCTATCAATCCAGATTATGTAGAAACAAATCTCTCTCTTGCTTCTGTTCAACATTAAATAGTTTCAAACACCTATTACTTTGATCAGGTGAGGCACTGGCAGGAAACAGTTAAGGCATTTTATGTTGGAGCAGACAGTGCAGCCTCGAAATGTAAATGCAGTAGAACCAGGAACAGGCAAATCAATTTCCTGGTCTTTTCTCCAGTAAATTTCTAATTGGGAAAAGATTGGTTTTTGATTGGTTTAATTTCAAATACATTTCACACAAATTAAGCAGCAGTGATGCAGTCCTCTACAAATTGCTTCACGAACCTGTCACAGAAAGCCTTGCTCTGTCTTACCAGTACTAGGGAAGTGGGTCATGACTGGGCTACAAATACTGATAAGGCGGCTCCTTCAGTGTACATGAGGAGCAGCACACTTGTTGCTTTATCCGCAGGCAGGTTGACTACGGAAGGCGTTCTTGAGCCTGCCCTGTCCACATGTTGCATTTTTGACCTGAAAGAATTGTGGCTGCCTAAGAGCTGACACCCTGCTCAGAAGGAGCAGGTCAGGCAGCTGTGGGCAGCATTGTTCATTATCCAAAGATGAGTTCCTAGCAGAAGGTTGTGCCTGGTTGGAGCACTCTTTGTTAACAAGGCCCAGGTGGCCCTAAAGAAAAACGGTGCAGGGCAGAGGTGGCTTCTGTTTTTACACTCTGCCTCCTTTGTTAGCTGTAGCCACCATGGGTATCATTACTGCTAAAACTGGTTGATATCATTCCTCCAGAACCATGTATGGAAAAACTAATTTCCATAAAATACATTTTCAAATTTAAAATTTCAGGTTCGCATGAGGAGGACTGGAAGCTGTCCATGGAACCTGTATGTGTGGAGAATGTGTTCAGCTTATCTTTTGGTTGCTATTTTGTTAATGTTGTTAACATTGTTTTATGGATTATAAATGCTGTATTGGTTTGTTAATCATATAATGTGACTGGCTTGAATTGTGATGTTTAGCTTATTACCGTATTTTTCGCACCATAGGACGCACTTTTTCCCCTTCAAAAATGAAGGGGAAATGTGTGTGCGTCCTATGGAGCGAAGACGCCATAGCCCTGCGACCCTCGCCCAGCTGGAGAGGTGACGGGCGGCTATGGAAGGAGTCTCTATAGCCGCCCGTCACCTCTCCAGCCGGGAGAGCGCGCACGGGGCTAAAGCAGCCCCCCGCAACCCTCTCCCGGCTGGAGAGGTGACGCGCAGCTATGGCAGGAGCCTCTTTAGCCGCACGCCACCTCTTCAGCTGGGAGAGCGTGTGTGGGGCTAAAGAAGCCATAGCCGCGCGACCCTCTCCCAGCTGGAGAAGTGACGTGCGACTATGGCCGCAGCCTCTCCGCTGCGCCTTTCCACTGCTCTCTGACCTGCTCTTTGGGGCTGGTGGTGGGCTTCCCCCCGCCAGCCCCATACAGCAGGTTGAAAGGAACCTGAAGCCTGGAGAGCAAGAGGGGTCGGTGCGCACCGACCCCTCTCGCTCTCCAGGCTTCCAAGGTAGCCGCCTGAATGCACCTTAAACGGCACCTTGTTTTAGAGCGGGAAAACAAGAGGGGGAAAATTCTCCCTCTCTCTCTGCGCAGCGCCTCCTGCCGCTTCGCTGAAGGGGCGCTTGGCAGAGAGGGGGAGAATTCTTGTTCTTGTTCTCCCCCCTCTAAAACAAGGTGCGTCCTATTGTCCGGTGCGTCCTTTGGTGCGAAAAATATGGTAGTTGTTGATTTGTAAATTTTATAGATTGCAAATGTTCTACGGATGATTTGTTAATTATTCTATGAGATTTATGTTGTATTTGTGATGATCTGTAATGTTAGTGTTATTTTTTGTTTGTAAGCTGCTTTGGGATTTATCTGAATGAAAAGCAGCAAAGAAATATAATAAATAAAAACTAATTCATTTAAGCCACCTGCATACCCCTTGTTTTGAAAGTGAATAATAGATTGTTTTTAACCATTCCTGGTATGAATGTGGGGACAGACCAGGAATCAGACAAAGTGAAACTGAATTATTGGCTTATTCCACCTCCCAACTACAGGAGAGGAGAGGGGAATGCTTGAGCTATCACTTTGCACTGGTTCCTTCTTTTGTACTTATGCATGCAGGGTAACACTGTGGTTTAAGCCCTCTGCTCAAAGATGACCAGCGGCTTGGAAGAATAAAGTGTCTATGTGTCACATTAGGAATAATCTCAGAGGGGACATAGAAGGGGTATGTACATATCTACATGGCATCCTTACCCTGCTTATAGCCAGAAGGAAATCCAGCTTGTGAGACTTGGGTACAGAATGTCTCAGCTTCCAATAGACCAGGTGTTCCCAGGCAAAGACGAGCAGGCTCAGCCCCATAGCCACCAGCAGCATGTAGAAGACGCCTGCCATGTTGTCAATGTCCAGCTTGCTGCTCATCACCTCGTTCTTCTCATTTTGGCAGATCCCTGACAACCACACAGTCTCTAGCTTCTGTGTTTCACCTGGGAAACAAATAACAAGAAGGGAAGACGGTCAAATCCTAGCAAAGGGATCTCCTCTGATTGACATCACAGATAGCTGAACCTGAAGAAATTTAGATTATTTTTGGCTTGTAGTATTCATTGTCCACCTCAGTCAAGATACCCATGGCTACTCAAGTAAAATTTCCTGTGTTCCCATGATCTTCCATAGGACTAAGCATTTCTGGAGGTCTATACCATGGAAAAACCTTTCCCCAGACAACAGAGCTTAAATTTAAGATTACCAGCTTCATGGGCTTTATAGTATAATCCTAGAACTGTAGAGTTGGAAGGGACCACGTGGGTCACCCCATTATATAAAGCTCCTGTGTACAAGTGCAGAGTGCATTTCCTTAATCAGGCCAGAAGGTATGGTCTCCACCCAGGCCAGAGTCCTGGGAGCAGCTGTCCACATGTGGGATGTTCACCCCGTGCTCCTCACTGTCGCCCCACCACTGAACACCTCTCTGCTTTAAAACACAAGAAGCAGTGTTCAGAGAAGAGACAACAGGTCAAGACTGTGTGGCAGGAACTCATTAAAGGGACTCTCTGATGTGTGCTTTAATCTTATTTGCTTTTGTTCATATAACAGCATATTTGTCATTGATCATACGTATAAGTGTACAGACCTTCCCTTTTCCTCTCCTTTTCTCATAGCCTGTCTCCTTTTCTGGCTCTCTGATCCCCCATTATGTTCGACATTTCCTTAAAACACTTCCATCTGAACTCCCCCAACCCTGCACACATTTTTTTTTTAAAACATTTTTTGCACACAGATCACTTGTTAAGGTCTCCAGAGTGACAAGGGAGCTTTATTTCCTACTGAAGGGAAGAGAGAGTGATTTCAGAGCGAGATAACTTCCCAGACACCTGACAAGGAGACGTTGTGCTTGATTTAATGTGGACTACCAAATGGTGTGGCAGGGAGGAACAGCACTCTGAAACCTTCTCAGAATTCTCCCTAATGGCCAGAAAGGAACTTTGGTCACAGGCTGGAGTGGAGAGAGCCAGAATCCAAGGATACAGTTGTCCTAGCACCCTGGGGCGAAGCAGTCAGCAAGACAGAATCGACGGGAGGCACTGCCACATGGTGGTCAGGAAATTGGGTCAAGGAGACAACCGAGGCCTAAATACATGCAGCAACGGGAGCCCTGGCCAGCAGCAACACAAGGAAAAAATATATATTGAAGGAGGCATAATAGGAGCAAAATGCATGGGGGTGGGGGCAAAGTTTGTCCCACGTGGGATAAATGATCCCACCCACAAACATCATACAGTGGTACCTCAGATTAAGAACTTAATTCATTCCGGAGATCCGTTCTTAACCTGAAGCACCACTTTAGCTAACGGGGCCTCCTGCTGCTGCCGCGCCGCTGGAGCACAATTTCTGTTCTCATCCTGAAGCAAAGATCTTAACCCGAGGTACTATTTCTGGGTTAGCAGAGTATGTAACCTTAAGGGTATGTAACCTGAGGTACCACAGTATAATTGTACTAATTTTGATGGTGTAGGGCTGAACTCCTAACCCCATTTAATTGGGAGCAAGCCCTACTGAAGTCAGTAGACATGTTTAGGAATGCAGCCTTAGCTTTCAAGTAAACATGTTTAAAATTGCAGCTTCAATTTAAATTCCAGTTTATCCTCTGGTTATTATTTGCATGTGAAAATGCCTTTTAAAGCAACCGCTATAATGGAGGGAGGGAGGGAGGGTGAGGGACTTGTGAGGGGGTGGCCATCCTTGTGCCTCTTTTGCCCCTCAGGGTCTGAGGTTTTGACAGGCTGTTGGAAGGTTTTTTTGGGGGGGGACGGGTTTAACGCCTTCATATTTAAAAATAAATACAATTTTAAATAAACACAGAACTGTTGTGATTGTGCCAGGGAACAAAGTGTGTTTGCAGGGAGGAGACAGAGAACTACTTACCATCTCCCAGGAATTGTAGGAGGGCTAAATCAATTGGCCTCTTCCACTTGGAGTCCTTCTGGAGGGCAATGCCATAGCCGGTGGTGGCAAAGACTTTCCCGCTGCCAATGGTCACCAGCTTGCAACCCTCATCCTTGCCCGCCATGTAGTTGAGCACCGCAGCATCATATATAAATGCATCCAGCTTTCTGGAATCAAACAGAGAGAGGGCGGGGGGAATTAAGGGACAGCAACTACAAAAGCCACACTGGGGGGGTTGGTAAGCTAGAAGGTCACACAGTGCCAAGTGCCAGGCTATAAAATGATGCAAGAAAGCAAGCGAAGCTGTTCTCATCTGTGGGCTTGACCATATTTGTAGGACAGTCCCGGAAGCTTCAATCCAATGGAAAAAGTGCTACGCTGAGAGTAACCTAGTCTTGCAGTGCAATCAAGGGGCAGGAGAAGACAGCATATGTCATCGTCTTGCTTGCAATTTTTCGGAAACAACTCATGCCTCTCTTAACACTGAAGATGGGGACTGCACACTGTTCAAACAATTCATGTAAAAAAAAAAAGTTCACAAAATGGTGGTATCTAGCATATTTGCCAGGGCAGCCACAACCGTAATAGTTTGGAAGATAAATCACATTTTTCCCAGCTGCAAAATCTCACAATTTGAGTGATTTGGGGGGCAATCACTTTCTCCATATCAAAAGTATGGCCTTGGGGGAAAGCAACCATTACCCCACTGTCATAAACAACAGGGCAGTCAACTTGCACTGCTTTCACTCCCTTAGTTTTAGAATACCACATCACACTCAAGCTTCATTGTGCTGTGCAAGTTGCCTTTTAAAAAGGACAACAAGAGGTCAACAGATCAAAGGATAGCAACAGAGGGATGAATGAAAGGAATTGAGCAAATGAAATTAGAGGGCGAATTAGAGGCTGGTAGCAGAGAGAAGACTCTCCTACTAATGAGTAATACATTCAAAATCTGGAAATGTGGAGACTTTTGTTGCTAAAATTAGGAGGCACTAAATATTTTGAGGCTTGTTAGCTACATCTACAGGAGTGAAACAAGCATTCACTGTGGCATGCACCCATCACACACCAAAGGAAACCTCTATAAAGATGCTTGAGAATCATTGTTTTGATTGACCTAGCAGCCTACCGGGGTATCAAAATTGTTAAATTTTGCATTACATGTAAAGACAGGAACCTTACATGTGACACACACATACTCCAAAACATCCAGATTGTTAGAAAAGTATGAAAACAAGATACTTGGGCATCTCATGGCCAGCACTTGGTCTGTGACATTTACCTCACAACAGCAGGAAGCAAACTTCCACCCAGAACAAACATAATCGTGTTTGGACAGAATATAGATACCCAGTTCACATGTTTGTGGAGTCTGATTGAGAGAAGCGATTCACAGTGAGAACCAGGAACTTAAGTCAACACTCAGAGAGTAAGCCAGCTATGTGACAGGATACTGAAACATAGTCATCATTAGCAGAGAGCTTCTTTATGGTTTAATCTCACACAGCATCAAGCGTGTAGAGAAACTTCAGTCAATAAAGATCCTGTTCATAAGATGGTGACCTGATCAAGTTGCTATGGGCTGCCCATTTTTGACATGGTGGCCAGTCCTGCAAATGCCCCAAGGAAGTGGTCAGAAATGCAGCATGCCATAGTGTTAATCTGTGTGAGAGGCATACAGGAACATTCACAAAACTGATCAGAATGTTTTCCTGAGTCTGTCATCACTGAAGCAGAAGCTCACAAGCAAACAGAAAACAAGATCCAGAAGCTGAAATGGGCCAGTTTCAACAACCAACTTCAACGTCATTATTGAAGTATATGCCAGTATATTTACTTATCCTGTTATATTTGCTAGGGCTGGCCATGAATGAACTCAGTGTGGCACAGATACCTTGAGGCCTTTTTGCACGCTGCTCTTTCTTATGGGGAAATGCAGCAACCTACCCCATTTTGAGGCTGACCAGGGCATCCTCCACCGAGCGCTGGTTGTACTTCACCATGTGCGAGTGCATGTCATGGTAGTTGCTCCGAATGTTCCTCTCGGTGCTGCCATTGGGAACTGTTCCAAACCGGAATGGGGGGTACTGCTCCTGAGGCCTTTGAAACTGGGAAGGACACCACAAAGACAAGTCTGTTGCCAGATCCAGAATGGAAACAGCATCCCTCTATTCAGACTTGAGGATGCGCATTTCAGAAAGGTTCTGGGCTCCTCCAACCTAACTACTGAGCGTTCAACCCTGAGTTGCTTGCACAAAGCTTAGTTGGAGGTTAGACCTGGCCCTTACTGGGCACTTGTTCCAATTTGGTAGTGGGGAGGTTATACAACCATCAGCCTTCATCATGGATTCATCCTGATTTGTTTGTACAGTGGTTATATGTCTTCCCATTAAATCAACTGTTCATCCCACAGTTTTCAATGCATTTCCTTGCCACAAAAAACTGATCCTTAAAAAAAAAAACCAGGTTTGTTGCACCAGGGTGACAGAGCCCTTTAATCCACTTGAATGGCTGCAAACCTAAATTTTAGGTATGTGCTTAAATCCCTCCTACAAAAAGTTTTTATTTATTTAATGTATTGCATTGTAACCCATCTTTGCTCAAGATGGCATACATAGTTCTCCTCCTCCCCTATATTACCCTCATGAACAATCCTGTGAGGCAGGTTAGGCCGAGAAGGAGTGACTTGACCAAGGTCTCTGAGTGACCTTCATGGCAGAGTGGGGATTTGAACCCTGGTCTCAAAAGTCCTGGTCCAACACTCTAACCACTGTATAAAACTGACAGTCTGGAGGCAACCTGAGTGTGTACTTCAGTACCACCATTTTAGCATAATTTTCTACATAATTTTCTACATTTACTTATTTCAGTTTATAGTCCATGTTGCAACAGTGTCTTGGGAGTCAGTAATACAGAGGTCAGAAACTTTGGGAGTAAAAAAGCAGCTCCACTGAGTTATCTTCAGCCTTACAGATGCAAAGGTGGGCACAGAAAGGGAAACTTTTGTGTGGGCTTAACTTTCCTTGGTAACCAAAAGCTATCTTTTGGTTTCCTCTAGCTGCTTATCAAAGCCAGCAAATGAAACCAACTTGAGTTTATGTCCTGCTATTCAGTCAGCACTAGCACATCTTCTTTCTGGGATATTCCAAGCTACAAAACGTTGCACCCCTGGCCTCAACATTCATTCCCTTTGCCACCATTGCTCAAGCATTCCTCACCTTCTTATCGCTGAGCCCAGAGACAGTATCAATGTATTGCTCTTGGATCATGAAAGCTGCCAGATTAGCAGTGTAGCTGGCCAGGAAGATGACGGCGAAGAAAGCCCAGATAAGCACCATGATTTTACTTGTAGTCCCTTTGGGGTTTTCAATGGGAACGGAGTTGTTGAAAACCAGAGCCCAGAGCAGCCAGACGGACTTGCCAATAGTGAAGGAAGGCCCCCCAGATTCTAGAAAAGATGAAAGGGAAAGCGATTTGTAGGCAGCAGGTTTTTCCTGCTAGAAATAAGAAGCCTTTTTCGTTCATTGTAAGCTTTTGGAAGTAAAACACGTGCCATTTTAGTTACTTTGGAGATCTCTGCTAAAATATTTCTGGCCGCCATTTCTGCTAAGGCTCAACACGTGAGCAGAATTTGCTTTGGGAAGGGATTGCTTCTTCCATTTGTTAAGCAAAGACATGCACTTGTATTTAAAGATGTAAGCACAGCAGCGTTTGACAAGCCGAAGGTCAAGAAGAAGAGAACCAGGGCAACCCAGAACCCAACAATGTACTTAAGAGACCTCATAATCTGTTTGACCTTTGTTGGATTGCAACAATTGCTGCAACCTTTTTATTGCTCAACTCAGACACAGTATTGAGAATGCTGGCAGATTAGCAGCAGAGCTTGCCTGCGAGACGACATTGAAGAAGACCCAAATAAGCACCACGATCTTACTTGGAGTGCCTTTCCAGTATAATCTATTGAGAATTCTGAGAATCTTCATCATTTATTGTTTATAGGTTTCTAGACCCTATGACTACAGGGGAAAGCTTCAAAACCCAAACAATTAATGTGGGGGCTTCACTTAAGCAGATCTCAGACTTTCTAGGACCACCCTGCTGAGAGCCAGAGGCCCCTGCTCCTGCCTCTCTCCACCTGGCCCAGGGCAGGGCTTGATAGGTTTTATAAGGGCTGCTGCTCAGCAGAAAGGGCTTCTTCTTTTATATCCTTTTAAATTGTTTTTTTAACTGTTTCAAAGGGCATTTTTTGCGATGTGCCTGGGAGGAGAGGAGCGGGGGAGAGCAGGGAAAGGCCCAATTGCAGCAGTTCTGGGCAGGGGGAGGTATGGCGTGGGAGGAGGAGCAAGCTGCGTGAGGGGCACACAGCACAGGCAGTTAGTGACTGCCGTGTACCCGTCCCCCCTCCAACCTGGGGAATTGTGATTGTCATATCAGTCAGCCCTAGGGTATGCGACTGCTGCTGTTGAATGCCAGAATAAAATCTCCCTCATCCATGATCTGATTATGGATGAGGAAGCTGATCTGGAATGTACCACTGGGTGGGTGAACAGGGTGGAGTTGGTCTCACCCAGCTGTGCCCACCTGGGTACTCAGTACAGCATCAGGCCAGACTCAAGGGTCGGAGAGGGAGTTGCTGTGGTCTATAGAGATTCTCTATCTCCAGGCTCTCTGTCCAGTTATAGGGATCTAGAGTGTGTGTTCCTGGCATTGGGCAATCAGGACAGATTAGGGATTCTGCTGGTTTACCGCCCGCCTCGCTGCCCAGCAGTCTCCATGCCTGAGCTGACAGAGCTGGTCTCAGGGGCAGTGCTGAGGAGTCCCGGACTGCTGGTTCTGGGAGACTTCAACATCCATGCCAAGGCAGCTGGTTCTGGGGTATCTCAGGACTTCATGGCCGCCATTGACAACCATGGAGCTGTCCCAACATGTCACCAGTCCAACGCACATGGCAGGCCACACTCTGGACCTTGTTTTCTTGACCCGGCATGAATAAGGTGATTTGAAGGTGGGGGACATTGACATCAGCCCCTTGTCATGGTAATAATGAGGCCAAAGGAGGGACGGTGGCACAGTTAGGAGTTCTTCATATTTCCATTCCCCTCCTGTTTGCAGTTATGAGATTCTGCTGCCATTTCTAAATTAAGAATGCAACAATACTGAACAAACAAGCCAAAGGAAAAAAAAAACCCCACCCTAAAATCAGAAACCCAGAATGTTTAGAATGGTTCAAAGGCAGCTTCCAGTGAGAGGAAGGAAGGAATCAGCAGGGTACCAGCCACTCACACTCTGCCAGAGGTTTGGTGTTTTTTTTACAGAGTTGGATGATGAAAGCTAAAAATAGGTTGTATATTTTTATTCCAGGCTATTCTCTCCTTGTAGCTACCAGTCTCCTCCTGACTTCCAGCATCTTTTACCTCTGTTTGATCCACCTTCAGCAGCAAATTCTCAGAGGTCAAGTGGGACGGTGGCATTTGGAGTGCTCTCCCAGGGAAAAGGCTAGCCAAAGGTGGCTGGAGGGTGTGGGGGGGTGTGGGACCTATCTCTCAGCACCCGAGGAGCCTTTTCATTCCCCACATGTCAGGATGTGTAAGTTTTAATGAGCATTTATCAAGGGCAGGGATGGTAGGATTGGCCTGGGGCTGACAGCTTCTCCAAGCAGCTGTGAGAAATCTTCTGCCCAGCTCACTTAAGACGCGGAAGCTGTTAACAGGAGGAGCCGCTCGCGGAGTTTACAGGCGAGCCTACAAATCAGGCTGGCTGATCCGGCCAGCTGTTGACAGTTCAGACACAAAAGATGCTGACATGACTCAGAGCTGGTTCGGATCAGCCTGCAATGGATGCATTTGTTTCTTTGCACAGGAGCCCAGGACAGACTGACCTAAGGCTGCTGCCCTTGCAGGAGGAGCACTTAAGGACCAGCTCCTGGGTGATCAGGAGGGCTTCCTTGGTACCCTCTAGACTGATTCGGAAGAGATCCAAAGGCACTATATCCTATAGGAAGGAGTCACTGTCTCTAAACAGCCTTCGCATGTGCTGACTACCAGATGCAATCTGGTGCCTTCCATAGCTGCAAAGAAGCCAGAATTTCTGCAGCTTTGTCATGCAGAGGTGAGAAAATCTGCATCGACATGTTCCCTTCCGTGCATCTGTTTTAAAGGCACAGGAGCCCTGTTTGCTTTTACACCTGGTCCATCTATGCACACGTAAATAAACAGGACAGGGAGTCCTGCCAGTGTTCGTATAGTTTGCCTGAAAGGCTCCTGGGTCTCTCTCCCCACAGCAGGGGACTCTAAGTGGGCATTTTGGGTGCTTTTCAGTTTGCTCTCCTAAAATCTATAGGGTTGTTTTTCCAGATTTTGTCACGAACTGCAGAAAATGTCTGGCAGGTCTTAAATATTTAACAACGGCACATATTTCAGCGGAGATCTTTACCAGTCTCATTTGCCGCATTTCTGTTCTCTTGTTTGGGGTTTATGTGTGCACATGGAAATGTTATCGGTGCTGGTGGTGTGAAAAAGACGACGACCATAAAGAAATAAATATCGTTGGGTCGCCACAGAGTGCTGTACTGCACCCTGGTTTTGCTGGGTAAAGGAGATGTCTGGAAATGCCACAACTAAAGTAAG
The DNA here is from genome assembly GCF_965153285.1 of Podarcis tiliguerta. Taxonomy (NCBI): domain Eukaryota; kingdom Metazoa; phylum Chordata; class Lepidosauria; order Squamata; family Lacertidae; genus Podarcis; species Podarcis tiliguerta. The sequence continues at coordinate 89,451,317 of NC_139535.1, read as the reverse complement.
TAAATAAATAAACGGAGGAAGCCTTACACCAGAAACTGGAATGCCATGGGACTCTTGTGGTGGGGAGGCAGAGAAATCCCACCTGCTGGAGATTGCCACGGGCTCTCTTTCCAAAGGTCAATGCTTTCGATGAGATGCTGAGAATTGTTTATCTTTTGCAACTGTTTAAACGTGGAGTGTATAATAGCAGGGTGGCTCATGCTTATTACATCCTGCTTTTTGTCTTTGCCCCCACCAAAAAATTAAGGCTCACTTGCTGTGTGCAATTTTGGAAACTTACTTACTTTTGCCACTGGTTAAATTCTGGTTGTATCCAACAGGGCTGAAATATTCAAACATGAAGACTGTGATGGCAACGACAGTGAGACACATCACAAACATCATCACCCACACGGCTGGACTGTAGGGTTCTAGGAGACAAGAGGAAGCCAGTCAACCCAGGGCAAGTGACAGGTTAAGAGTCACCCATCAATGCTGCAACACCCCCTCCCTGCCCATTGATAGAGAGAAAAGAGAGAAGTCAACAACATGTGCTGTGAAATGCACCTCTATTGTGCTCATTCTTTGCATGTGACAATAGGAGTTGTGAGTGTGATTTGCAATGAATTGTTGCAGCAGGGAGTGCTTCCATTCACTGCACCAGACAATCAGCCACACCCTCCCCAATATTGGCACCCTCTTCTCCATGGTTTGATTCTGCTACGGCTACATAAACACCCCAAACATCAGAAGCACAGAGAACCAGTGAGACCTGCAATAAAACATAGAGTGGCATGGATGTTGAAGTCTCCTCCTCTCCCCAAACCAAACAGTGGGTCAGCATCCAGTGGCCACTGAACATGCTTGGTCCCCCTTGGGCTGTTTTGTGGGGCTCCCCACTCTTCTCTTTTTTCTCTAAATACTTCTGTGAAGTGGGATTCCCCTGAGCTTCCTGATAGACCTCCCTCTCTGTCAGTCTGAACACTGAAAATGGACAGAACGGTGATTGTGTGTGTAGCGATGCTGATAACAGGTATGGGTGCATATTGGCTGCTGTGGTGGCACTGTTGAAGTGCACCCCAGCACCAATATCAAACACCATGCAGGACTTACAAGAGCCCATATTATGAGCAGGCCGGCAGTAAATCACACTGCTCAAGCTGGAGTTGAGTCTTCATTAGTCAGAACACAGTCCGCATAGACTTGGTGCAGTGTCAGGCCTAATGAGCACAGCAGCTCAGCCCCATGGATCATGTGCTGAGACTGAAAGTCCCCGTCTACCCACAGTCATCAAAGTTCCCTCCTCTCCAGGGCTTTCTCCAAGCAATCAGAGACTGCGCTGGTGTGAAGCCAACCTTTCCTCCACCCTTTTCATGCCCCTTCTGGTTCTTGCAGACAAGGAGGGAGGGAAGCTTTTCACAGCAGGAGAACAAGACACTCTCTGCCTCTTGTCCTCCCTCATCCCCCTCGCCTGCTTCAGCTTCTGCCTCCGATTCTGGACTTCCCTCTGACACAGATTCTCCCAGCTCACTTAGCCTTGTTGCTTCTTTAGCTTCCAAAACCTCCTCCTCCCAGTCTTCTCCTTTTGACCACTATCATCATCCCACCACTAATCCCCTGGCGCTGAGTCTTCTTCCCTTGAGGGTCCCCCAGCTGGTTCCTCCCACCATTCCCCTGCGCCCAATTACAGCCCAAGAGACACAGGAGCCATTTTAAGGCAATATGCTGCTGCTGTTGCCCTGGGTACTCAATGGGGGCAGGGGGAAACTCTGTCCCCGATCTATGCAAGTTCATTAAATATCTGAATGAAGACAGGGAGACAGGTAGACAGGGAGACAGTAGCAGACAGTCTGCTACTGGAGGCCCCTTCATTTAGCAGGGAGAGAAGCATCAGGTATGGAAAGAGTTAGAGTAGTACAACCCCCCCCCCCCCCCCGGTGATAGGTGCTTAAAGAGTCAACTTCACTAAAATTTATGTACATAACCTTTCCATAGCACCACACCACACAAACACTTGCATCATCCACAGCGATGGTTTTGACAACAAAGCAAAGGAAATTAAGGTGACACCCAAGACCTTGGAAGATGTCCTTACCAAGCTGGAAAAGGCTGTTCATTCCCATCTCTACAGGACATTTATTTTCTCTCCCCCCAGTGCTGTCAGTAGACAGACATGAGTAAGAAATTTGGTGGTTGTGTGTGCCTCTTATAGAATCATAGTGTTGGAAGGGATCCCGAGGGTCATCTAGTCCAACCCCCTGCAATGCTGGAATCTCAACTAAAGCACCCATTTGCTGCATTCATTGGTTGCAGCAGATACCATAGAGTGTGCAACTAATGTCCATCAGGTATGTCCTAGAGAGTCAGCGGGAATCCTCTCCCCATATGAACGGACCCAGACCCTGCGATCATCATCTAAGGCCCTTCTTTGTGCGCCACCTCCAAGAGAAGTCTGGAGAGTGGCAAAAAAAAAAGAACAGGCCTTTTCTACAGTGGCTTCCTCTGTGTGAAATGCTCTCCCCAAGGAGGCTTACCTGGCGCCTTCATTACATACCTTTAGGCACCAGGTGAAAATGTTTCTCTTCAACCAGGTATTCGGCTGATTAACATTCGATGGTTTTTTTAAATGTGTTTGTGGAAGGTGAGTTTGGGGTTTGTTTCTGTCTTTGTTTTATTGTGCATTTTGTATTCTCATTCAGTATTTTTCTGTTGTGAACCACCCTGGGATCTTTGATTAAGGGCAGAATACAAATTTAATACAAAATAGTAGTAATAATAATAATAATAATAATAGTTCCAAATTAGGCCAGATCTTTATTTATTTCCCCCTCTGAAGCATAATGGAATGGAAGTCTTTACTTGAAAATCTCTATTGAACCAAAAGATTCTCTGCAAGGTAACCTCTTGGTGAGAAAATCTCTCTCCTTTTCTGTGAAGGGGGGGGGGTGTTAGGAAGATGGGCCCACTGTGCAGGACTGTCAGTAAATATTACTATTCCTAAAACTAAGGCTGAAGCATTTTCAGGAGCATTTAGGAACCCTAAGCCACATTTTAAAGCTGAAAGAATGAACAGGCTCTCAAGTCAACGGGATATTTTTCAACACAACACACCCCAAAGCTACTTGTCTGCCTTTATCAGAAGAGAAAAATTAATATGGTTTTCCCTTCACCTGTCAAATGCGGTTTTGCACACCAAGGTGTATGAACAGAATGTGCTTTGCAGGGCTCAGGCAGAGAATAATGGGAAATACCACCCCCGTGACCAGTTGCTTCAGCTTATGAAATATTTTCCCGTCCGGGACTGGTATTTTGTGAGCAAAGAAAGAAAGAAAAACAAAACCCACCACAATGACTTTAAAGGTAATTTTGGGGCAGCAATATTTATCAAATTCCTTATGCAGATAGTGGGAGGGAAACTATAAGTACAAATTGTAATACGATGATGAAGTATACAGGAAATCTCCAAGCTTCCGGCGCATCTTACAGATGTGCTTAATTACACAGAAAGAGGAAAAACATATTATAAAGGCATCTCATTCTGTTAGTAATTATTCTGATGTAACTCTTCTATTTTGTTTATATATTTTTGATGCACACGCACATATTACAAGAGGATCAGTTGCAAGGTTACAACCTGGTGATTTGCTGTACCTCTTTAAGGACTGAAAAAGTTGCATCGGAAGTCCCCTGCCCTGCAGGTCCAGCATGGAAAGGGGGCATGAAAAGGATGTACATGGCAGAGAAGAAACAGATGAAGCCGTAGCTGCTACATTTCCCACCTAGTTCTAAATCAGGCGTGGAGAACTTGTAGTCTCCCAGGTGTTAGTGGACTACAACATCCCTGGGTTGTACGTGTAAGTTTTGCAGAATTCGGATCTTCCCCTGCCCTGCTTTTCAGGCTCTGGTTATTAGAAAATGGGTTTAATGATCACTTTTGCCTGATAGCTGCAGTGGGAGAAAGAAGCAGTTTCTGCCCCTGGGTGAGAACCTGTTTCTGGGCACCAGGAGAGTCAAGAGAGAAGTGAGTGCATGCAGGTGGCTTGGTTAATGGTTTTCCTGTGTCTTTGCCACAGGGCTAACCGGTGTTCTCAATGTCTTTTTCATCAGTGCTTGGTCAGCAGTGAGGGAACTGTGGCCTTCCAGAGATTACCGGACTACAACTCCCATCAACCCCGACTGTTGGCCCTGCCAATGGGAGTCAAAGTCCAGCAGCATATGGAGAGACACGGGCTCCCCATTAGGCATAGCGATGCAGCAACTGGACTCGTGACTGGATGCAAAAACACCAAGGTAAAAAACACTAAGTTGCTGGCATCTGTCTGTCTCGGGAGACAATGGAGGAGTGCTCCTTTGGGGGTGAAGTTCAACCGTTCGTTGGAAGGTTACAGCGCCTGCTGTGGCTGTAGAGACCGATAGAGGAGAGGCATGTTTTGTTGCAGCTGGGGCAGGTGAAGGCATCCAGTTGTGCTGCTGCAGATGCACCATGCCGTTTCTTCTGTCTGCGCTCCTCCCACCAAACATTCCTCCTCTGGTCACTGGTAAGGATGCACGACCTGACTGGCCCTCTCCAGGCACTGCGATTGGGATTCCCATGGTTGACGCTGCCAGCCTTCATGCCGCGTTTGCAGACATCTTTGTAACACAGCATTGGTCTGCCAACGGGCTTGGTGCCTGAAACCAGCTCCCCGTAGAGCATGTCTCTGGGGATCCCGCTATCTTCCATTCTGTGGACATGACCAAGCCAATGTAGATGTCACTGGGACAGGAGTGCGAACATGCTGGGCTCGGGAGAGCACATCTTTGTCGGGAATTCTGTCCTGCCATTTGATATCGTGGTGAATACAGCACATGATATCATGGGCTGTCCCCAGAGTTCACTAGATGACATTGTGGGAGACAACTGTCTCAGGAGAGCGAGGAAAATTCTTAGGAACAACTCACACCCTGGCCAGCACCTCTTCGGGCAGGAGATACAGAAATATAGTCAGCCGCACTAACAGGTTAAAGAACAGTTTTTATCCGTGGGCTGTTGGGCTGCTGAATGGAAAAAAATAGTGGTGCAATTGACTTCCGACAAGCACACAGAGCGCGAAGAAGACTGAGTGTATTTGGGGGGGGGGGTCATTTAATTTCACTGCAAACAGGTGGTGTAGTGACAAAAATTATTCTTCTTCCCAAAATCCTCCTGATGCAGCACACTGAGGCACCGTTCCTGGAAGTTGTAAGCTGCCCACAACTCACTTCCATGAAACAGCGTGTTCAGCACTCAAGCCTGGCAGACCTTCATCACAGTATGAGATGTTAGCATCACATTCACCCATACCCTTTTGGAGAGGTGAGCCATTGCCGTAGCTGCACTGCCAATACGCTTGTCCAGCTCAGTGTCAATGGAGAGGATGCTGGTTAGGGTGGAACCCAAGTAGACAAACTCATCTACCACCTCGAGTCTGTGGTCAGCAATGCTGATGCGTGGAGTACTGGCAATGTCCGGAGCCAGGATGTTGGAGTTCGTCAGCCGGATGGTAAGACTGAACTGCCTGCAGGCTTGGGCAAAATGGCTGACAAGTCTCTGTAGAGCTTCCTCAGAATGTGCCGTCATTAAGGTCTTATTATTATCATATACCCCTGAACAGTTTGGGTTCAAGTTACCTTGTAATTGTGCCTGGACACCTCAATTCTTGAGAGAGACACTCCTTAGTACAGTGGTACCTCGGGTTACAGACGCTTCAGGTTACAGACTCTGCTAACCCAGAAATAGTACTTCAGGTTAAGAACTTTGCTTCAGGACGAGAACAGAAATCACACGGCGGTGGCGCGGCAGCAGCGGGAGGCCCCATTAGCTAAAGTGGTACCTTAGGTTAAGAACAGTTTCAGGTTAAGAACGGACCTCCAGAACGAATTAAGCTCTTAACCCGAGGTACCACTGTGGTGCCATTTGCTCCTGAGGTTTGTCTTAAGTCCACAAAGATCGAAGGTCTTTGAAATGGCGGCACCTCCCCTTTGGTGTGTGCTCTCAAATGAACACCAGGCAGGCACCTCCTGACATTTAGGCACCTGCTTAAAACTCCTCTGTTCACTCAGAATTCCTCTGATGGGTGATCCAGCTGTGCTGATGTATTAATCTGTGATGCATTTTGAACTTTTATTAATGTAACTTCCTTGTTTATTTTATGCTCTTCGCCACCATTCCCCCCGCCCTTAATGTTGGAGGATAGAAATATTTGCAAATAAACAAGTTCCCTTCAGCCCCAACCAGCATGACCAGTGGTCAGGGAGGATGGCAGCTACGGTCCAACAACATCTGTAGGGCCCCAGTAAAGGTAAAGGGACCTCTGACCATTACCGGTAGGTCCAGTCGTGGCTGACTCTGGGGTTGCGGCGCTCATCTTGCTTTATTGGCCAAGGGAGCCAGCGTAGCTTCCGGGTCATGTGGCCAGCATGACTAAGCCGCTTCTGGCAAACCAGAGCAGCGCACGGAAACGCCGTTTACCTTCCCGCCGGAGCAGTACCTATTTATCTACTTGCACTTTGATGTGCTTTCGAACTGCTAGGTTGGCAGGAGCAGGGGCCAAGCAACGGAAGCTCACCCCGTCACAGGGATTCGAACCACCGACCTTCTGATCTGCAAGTCCTAGGCTCTGTGGTTTAACCCACAGCGCCACCCGCGTCCCTCTGTCGGGCCCTAGGTGCCCGCAAATCTGCTTTTAAAGGGCCGGAGGTGGAGGAAGCCAGATGCACATACTCTGCTGCTCTTTTGGTTATCACTCAGTGTGGGCTGAGGTTGGGGGAATGCCAGCTGAGGCCGAGGTTCCCCTGCTTGCGTATACTGTGAGGACTGGCTTGTGCTGAGACACCACATCTCTTCCTCTAAGCAGGAGCCGTGCGGACGTGATCAAACTGAGGAAGAGAGCAACACAGGGGGGAGAGGAGGGGAAGAGGAGCAAACAGAGAGCCCAAGCAGTTGTCTGATGACAGCAGCAGACTGAGAGATAGAGCTCCAGCGTTAAAGGGCAGACTGAAGGATGGGATTAATTCAGGCCCTCAAAATACAGCAACAGAGGCCCATTTGTCAGCTTGTCCTTCCCTGTCAAGGAGGACAAAAACTTTATCTGATGGCATCAGATGCATTTCATTAGCATGTTGAGGCAGATGAGAAAGAGAAGAGATCCAGAAAAGCAAGCAGCGCTGGGTGGGAATCCAAGAACAACAGCAGGAATGGCCCCTAATTTTCTCTGGGCTTAGTTTTGCCCCCACCACCCTGCCCTGCATCCTGATGGTTAGATGGGGGCAGGTAGCTCCCCTCTTCTTGCCTTTATGTTCCCCCCATTCTTAAGAGCCTTTTTTGTTTTGAGTTGCTCCAGTATTTCTATGGCTTCCGAAAGGCTTTAGAGATGATCACTTCAGGTTCCCAGTCCAAAATGTGTGGGGGTACAAACACACACACACACACACACACACACAGTGTGTTATATGATAACTATAGCACAGGTAATTACTGTGTACCAGGGGGACCGTGAATGCAAGAGGCAGCCACTCTTTTCTGTGATGCTAAGAGGATCTGGCATGTAGAATCTCTCAGGTTTTTGTGCATGTGTGTGTGTTTTTAAATCCAGATCAGAGAAGTGTCTTTGTCCTAGAGGAATTTTTAAAATGTCTGATTCTTTTATTTTTCTGAACGGTAAGTAAAAGGTTCCGAGAGAGGTTTCTGACAAGCCCTCTCCTCTTTTTTTAAAAAAATAAAATAAAGTACATATTCCTCTAAGGGGGGGGGGGTACAGTGGTACCTCAGGTTACATACGCTTCAGGTTACATATGCTTCAGGTTACAGACTCCGCTAACCCAGAAATAGTACCTCGGGTTAAGAACTTTGCTTCAGGATGAGAACAGAAATCGTGCTTCGGCTGTGCGGTGGCAGTGGGAGGCCCCATTAGCTAAAGTGGTGCTTCAGGTTAAGAACAGTTTCAGGTTAAGAACGGACCTCCAGAATGAATTAAGTACTTAACCCGAGTTACCACTGTACACTTCTACATGCCACCCTTACCCTTAACCAGTAAAGGCTGGCAGAGGTCACTACCAGAGGGGAGCTGGCATGGAGGCTGGCACAAAGTGGGAGCAAATGGACAGACTCCAGCGCTGCACCCACATCATGCCAGCCTCCCCACTGCCTCCCCCATCTCAGTTACCAGAGGCACCCTCTGCAATGGTAAGCAATGCTGCTCCATTCTACCAGCCACTACGGCCCTTAAAAAACAGCTTCCTGCCTCTTCCATTTTAATATTCTGGCTGTGGACCAGGCATGCAATGGGCTGCTTCCACCCACACTGAAGGCACAAGGGAACTCGGCTCAGAGCCATGGGATGATGCTGGTTCACTGAGCAAATGCACATCTGTTGGTCAATACTATCAACTTTCCAAATCCCTGCCAGATGGGTTTTTGATAGTACTTGTGCCTTTGGTCAGCAATCCCCACCTGTAAAACAGTAGGCAAAATGGTACCCTCTTGATTTCCGAATGCACTTACTCCCTGCTAAACGTATGCCATCGGTGCGCTACTGCTTTTCTCCCTAGGAGTACTGGATGCTCCTTTAAATTGAACTTGCACTTGATCCTCTAGTGGACTCAACAAATCTCCACTTCCCCGGGAATCAGCCACTGCCTGCCTTTCTGCAAAACAGCTCCTCTCATGAGGTGTAATAGATTCCCCCCCCCCGACTGTTAAACAAGCTTCTATTTGAAATACTAGACCAATCAATCACTTGCCGTGTCAAAAGGCAAAACACAGCTGTTGTGAATCGAGGATGGCATTTCAAAGCTTTCCAAAGTACAACAGCATGACGTTGGATCCGGAAGATGCAGCTCACTTGCTCAGCACCATACTGCGAGGTGCTAACTCGTGTAACATAATACGTGTGCCTCTTTTTCAGAACCAGCAACTGACGGAAGACAGGTGACCACCTTTCTTGCACATAAACATTTGCCAGCACTCACTCAACATAGCTAAAAAGCTAATATTTTACGCAAGGCTCTTGCAGATGCATAGCTACATTAATTTATCTTCCCAATGGATATTGTTTTCACTAATCTTCAACAAAGATTCCCTTTTGTTTCCGTAATTATGTGTTTGCCGCTCCAAGAGAGAGCCTGATATGACCCCCCTCGACTGATTGCAGCGATAATTCTGCCTCCCTGTTGTTTATTTTGTTGTTTATTTTAGTGCCTTCAGCTTTCGGCATAGATGACGGTTGGTGCCAGAGAAACACAAGAAAGGAAGTGACAGCTTTTGTTTCACAACAGGAAGGAGGAGGGGCAGCTCTCAGGAAGCCCTGCCTGCCTCAGAGGGGCTTTAATGGGAGCCTATGAGAAGCCAGTGTCCTCACCTGGCACTGAGCAATTCGTTTCCAAGGGAGCTCCGTCGAGTGGAAGGAAATGCATCCCTTCCTTCGAGGCCAAACAATAAATTCCGCGATATAACAAGCTAGAACCAAAGCGTCTGGTTTTGTCCATATCTTTCAACTCCCAAGTGGGAAAAGGAGAAAGCCCTTTTCAGCTATGATACACCCATGGATAAACAACACAACTCACAGAGGTGACCATGTAGCAGCAGGCTCCGCCCCTGCCCAAGGGGCCTGCACTTCATTGGCTGCACACACACCATACATTTAAAGCACATGACATTCCCCAAAGGACCCTGGGACTATAGTTTGTTAAGGGTGCTGGGGGACTGTAGCTCTGTGAAGTGTAAGCTACCATTTCCCATCATTCTTCAAGGAAGTCACCTGTTTTAGATGTATGGTACAGCGGTACCTCAGGTTACAGATGCTTCAGGTTACAGACTCCACTAACCCAGAAATAGTACCTTGGGCTAAGAACTTTGCTTCAGGATGAGAACAGAAATTGCACGACGGCGGCGCAGTGGCAGGCCCCATTAGCTAAAGTGGTACCTCAGGTTAAGAACAGTTTCAGGTTAAGAACGGGCCTCCGGAACGAATTAAGTTCTTAACCCGAGGTACCACTGTATAGGGAGTTTTTAATATCTCTATGTTTTATTATGTTTCTGTATATGCTAGAGGTTGCCCAGAGTGGCTGGGGCAACCCAGTCAGATGGGCGGAATACAAATAGTAAAATTATCATCTTCATCATTGTGTATGTGCAGCCGCTGTTTCAAATGAGCCTATGATGTGTTCAAGCGCACCTACAAAGGTACCCATCCTTTTGTGCAATCACAACTCTATTGCTGCTTTACTGCTACCATTTTTACGCCTCTCTCCCTCTATTTGGCTTTTAAATGCTTCTGAAGATTATTTGATATTACTGAAGTAATTGTGCAGGAGCACAATTTAAAATTGTGCAGGAGCATTTTTTAAAAGTGTGATTAAACACACACACACACACACACAACAAACAAACAAAAATCTGATCGGGAGGAAAAGTAAACAAATGGTGTGCCCCGGTCCATCCCTGCCCACTGAGCTACACTGTGGCTGCTAACATGGGGGGAACACAGTGTAATCTAGACAGAGCCAGGCACATAGTCAAAAGGTAAAAGGTAAAGGACCCCTGGATGGTTAAGTCCAGTTAAAGGCAACTATGGGATGCAGTGCTCATCTTGCTTTCAGGCCAAGGGAGCCAGCATTGATCCACAGACAACTTTCCAGGTCATGTGGCCAGCATGACTAAACCGCTTCTGGCACAACGGAACACCGTGATGGAAACCAGAGCGCACGGAGACATTGTTTAACTCCCTGCCACAGTGGTACCTGTTTATCTACTTGCACTGGCATGCTTTCAAACTGCTAGGCTGGCAGGAGCTAGGACAGAGCAACGGGAGCTCACTCCATCGTGGGGATTTGAACCACCGACCTTCTGATCGGCAAGCCCAAAAGGCTCAGTGGTTTAGACCACAGCACATAGTCCCGCTGCCTGGCATATGGAAAGACAATTGCAATTTCATGCATACTGACTCTACCTTGCTACACGCATGCACCTTACACCAGCTCTCTCCCTCTGGCTGCAGGGAGGGAGATAACTTCACTTTCCAAGCCATCCTCTATTTGAAACTTTTTTGGAGAGATCTCTACATCAAGAGTCTGTCTAATGATTAGCTCCCATTAAAAGTCAACTACCAGCTATCCTAGGCTATTAACCAGCCATCTCCCCGACAAAGGAATGGCTGGCTAGCAGCCATAACAATACATCCAACATCCTTGTAAACAAGGGTTGCAAGCAAATTACCCAATAAAAGAGTCGCCACCGCCAAGGGCTGCTATGTTTAATATGCAGAGACCGTATTATGCTAGACTTTCTACACTGTGGGAATGATGTAAGGAATTTAGACCACAATAAACAAAAGGAAGGACACGGGAGATTCTGGGAACCACGGGTGCAGTATAAACTGAAGCTATATGGCTGGCTTCAGCACAATTCTCAAGCTATCCAGCACTAAACAGATGAAAGAGCTTGCCAGAGGGGAGTGCTAGCAAGCTAATTGGCCCATGATAAAAAAACCAATACTTTAAGTGGGAAATGAACTCTTAACGCTGATAATCCAGCACCCAAGTTTAAAACTTAAGTGCCGCCTCCCACACTGTATCTGTCCCAAACTACTCTATGGGCGCTGCCAAGTAATTGATGCATTTGGTAGCAATGCATCAACGGAGCGCCCATCAGTCAGGAGACATCATTAGAGCAATAAATTTTTATCCTACAGTACATTTCATCCAAGAAGCACTGAGTACACTATAAAACCGTTGATGAACTTGCTTTTTACTGCTTTGCTCTGCAGCTGGGCAGCCCAACTTTTCATACCAAGTGAGCCGCAAGAATACTTCGACACAGAACCTGCAGGCCACACACCACAAGGCCCAAATTTGACACACGCACACGCACGCCCTTGCACTGCCTTTCTAAAGCTCACTAAGTGAGGCACCAGGCTTTGGGAAGGGGTCGCAAGGCTCTGACAGGATCCTAGAGCCCTCCCACCTCCTTCTCAAAGCTGGGAGATCACTAACTAGGCTTTGGGAGGTTGGTGGGAGAACTCCAGGACCATGTCAGAGCCCTCATGCCTTCTTCCCAAAGCCCAGCGCCTTGTTTGCCTGGCTTTGGGAAAGCAGTGTGGGAGCTGGGGTGTGTGTGTCAAATGTTGCTGAGGGCCTTTGAGAAGTTCACAATGAAGTTTCTACACTCTTTCTGGAGAACTCTGGTCTATCGGCAGATTTTGAAAGGTGAATGAGACTCCACTGGGAAAAGGTTAATTTTTTCCAAAAGAAATGAAAGGGACACAAGAGAATGTATTGGCGCTTTAAGTCTCTGGAAACATATCTGTCAGGGATCTGCCATCAGTGCCGGAGGGAGAGAGCAAAAGCCAGAGGGATTCCAGAGAGCGTCCAGGGATTGGGAGAAGCAGCCCATCTTCTGGGGAAGAGAAACAGCGTAGCACCAGTGGAGAAGGGGGGCAGATGGGGGAAGCGGTGAGGCGGTCCCATGACTCCTTGCCTGGGACCAGCGGGGAGAGTAGGGGTCCTCCGCTGCCCACACCCTCCTTGCGCAGAAGGCTTTCGTGCAGAGAGGGTAGGCGGAGACTAGGCGTCAAAGAGCTTCTTTGCTGGAAGAAGTTTAAGAAACGCCCACTGACGGATTCTGCCAGCGATTGAGTCAGCCACGGGTGAGTGGCTGTCCGGACAGAAAAGGTTCACTTAGGCAACCCAGCCAGGTGTTTGCACCCAGCCGGGGAGATAAGCACCGGCTTAGGCACGAGCAACCCCTAGAACCATTACAATATCAGAACAGATAATGAAGCAATACATCTCTAAGACTCTAGGACAACACAGGGTGATTACCAGAGATCAGCATGAATTTGTTAAGAACAAATCATGCCAGGCTAAGCTAGTTTCCTCCACTGATGGAATAAACTCATGTTAATAGATAAGGGGGTGTAATTAATATCATATATCTTGACAGCTCAGCCTCTTCCGAGCCCTGCTATCTAATTTCCTTGGTGTTGGAAGGGGAATCGCTGGCAACTGTACATCTGATGGTATCTCCTTGCAGCCAACCTTCCTTGATACCCTTTCCCTTTAGCATTTCCAAACATGTGACTTTTCCTGTCAGTTCCCAAAGCAACACCTTATTTCATGCTCATTGTTCTTTTACCTACTGCCTCACCTTAACTTCTCAAGCTATCACTTCATGACAAGATCTTCCCAGGTCACCTACAGCCTCTGTTCTCTCAGCCAGTTCCTTCCTGTTTGTATCAATTTATTAATCTCTTAACTGGTTGCCCAATTTTCTGGTTCAAGGCAAAGCGGCACAGCACCTCCCTTTTTGAAGTTGACGCTCCATTCTTTTACAATTTACATTGTCCTCTCTTCTTCTCCACTCCCTCAACGACCTTTACCTGCCCTCAGTTGCATCATCTCATTAGCAATTTAGCATTTGATGTCACTCATTACATGTTCATTACATGCTCCCCAACTGTTGGGAATCACCCATATCACTGCTTCCACAATCAGCCAATGAAAAAACAGCTTAGACTCAACATTAACCAAGGGAAACAACACCAAACAATGTTATGAAATCGACCGGTCGTGCTAAGTGTTCCTTTTGGAAGTATTTCTATTCTCCCACAAATCGTAGTTTTCAGCTTGAAAACTGAAATCAGGGAAGCATTATGTACAGCCACAACTGAATGTTAGCACCCCAAATATCTAGGCAGTTATAAAAGTGCTCAATTCTCTCTAGCACACATGAGTTGGATCTGGCATCAGCAAACCCTCTCCTCTATTTGTGATGATCAGAGGTGAGGGCCAATCCTTATACAGTGGAACCTCTACTTACGGGCGTAATCAGTTCCAGAGGTCCGTCCGTAAGTCGATCTGGGGCGCTGGTAGAAGCACCGTTGTGCACAGGCGCATTCGGCGGCAGCGTGCTCCTGTGCATGTGCAGATGACGGCAGCCGCTTCTGCGCATGTGCGAATTGGGGCAAACCCGGTACAGTCACACCTCATGTTACGTCCACTTCATGTTACGTTCTTTCAGGTTACATCCCACGGCAACCCAGAAGTACTGGAAAGGGTTACTTCCGGGTTTCACCGCTTGTGCATGCGCAGAAGTGCAAAATGACGTCATGCGCATGTGCAGAAGCAGTGAATCGCAATCTGTGTGTGTGCAGATGCGCCGCTGCGGGTTGCGCTCTTTTCATGTTGCAAATGGGCCTCTGGAATGGATCCCATTTGCAACCAGAGGTACCACTGTATTTACTTCTGGGTTTGCCGTGGTTGCAACTTGGATTGGGCTCAGGTAGAGACAGTCGTAAGTAGAGGTTCTACTCTATAGCCCAAACAGCATCATCTGCACACAAGGAGGAGGCATCAGCAGCCTGGAGTGGGGGGCACTGAGGTTTATAGAAGTACAAGACAAATTTAAAAATAAAATTGGAGGGGATGGGGACAGGACGGGACGGGACTCCACCACCACCAGCACCTCAAAGCCAAATGAAGAACGAATATGTTCAATGGGTACAGGACACTTGCGGGGGGGGGGGGGGGGAGAGAGAAAGGAACAGAATATCATGGCAAAAGGCATGGCTGGCTGAAACAGTGAACAAGGGAACCCCATTCTGCAGCAACAACTTATAGCAAGTCCCTCTTTTTCAGTGCTCATACCTAGAAAAGCAGAAGGCGAGACGGTCCCATTGCTTCTTGCTACCATGACGCTGATGCCGGTCTCCACAAAGGGCACAGAGAAATCCACAATTTGCGAGCGCTCCTCATTGATGGTGAGGGACCCAATGGCCATGTCTGCTCGCTTGTAATACACCTAGAAAAGAATGAAACGACAGGAATAAATCCCCCACCACGCACACACAAAACACCGCAGCAGAGCCAGCTGCACACAAACTGAGCAGAGCATCTTGCACTCATTGATCCCTTCCCTATCTTGTGCTGCATCTCTAACAAGCGGAAGAGGCTGCAACCTTATACACACACGTCTGGCAAGGGCCATAGCTCAGTGGTATCAGCAGCTTTGCATGCAAAATATCCCAGGTTAAATCTCCATTGGCTCTCCAAGTAGGGCTGGCAAAGAAGCCTGCCTGAAAT
The DNA here is from genome assembly GCF_965153285.1 of Podarcis tiliguerta. Lineage (NCBI taxonomy): Eukaryota > Metazoa > Chordata > Lepidosauria > Squamata > Lacertidae > Podarcis > Podarcis tiliguerta. The sequence continues at coordinate 89,436,242 of NC_139535.1, read as the reverse complement.
CACCTTGGAGAGCCACTGTCAGTCACTGAACTAGATGGACCATTGGTCTGACACAGATAAGGCAGCTTCCTATAGGAGTAAGTCTCACTGAATACAGTGAGACTTACCCTAAGGCAGTGATTCTCAACCTGTGGGTCCCCAGATGTTGTTGGACTACAACTCCCATCATCCCTGACCACTGGTCATGCTGGCTAGGAAAGATGGGAGTTGTAGTCCAACAATATCTGGGGACCCACAGGTTAGAACCATTGCCCTAAGGAAATGTATATAGAATTGCTCCTTGGACAACCTATCTGCATGAATGTACTAGTGGTAAAGGGAAAGGACCCCTGTATGGTCAAAGGTAAGTCCAGTCAAAGGTGACTATGGGGTTGTGGCGCTCATCTCGCTTTCAGGCCAAGGGAGCCGGCGTTTGTCCACAGACAGCTTTCCGGGTCATTAGGCCCAGCATGACTAAACCGCTTTTGGCGCAACGGAACACCGTGACGGAAGCCAGAGCGCACGAAAACGTCATTTACCTTCCCACCATAGTGGTACCTATTCAACTACTTGCACTGGCGTGCTTTCGAACTTCTAGGTTGGCAGGAGCTAGGACAGGGCAAGGGACAGATCACACAAACACACCATCGGCTATAGGAAACTAAATAATAAGGGGAAATGGTTCTAACATAGATGCCTCCCAAATATGGCAGATTTCCATGTGCAAAATGACTAGCATTGTCTGCGTTGGCTCCTTGTCCTCATGGCCCATGGTAAGGTGGCAGTGCGCACCCTCCCTCCCAAGACACCAATCTTCTATTTGCACAGCATTTTTATATTGATGTCAGGTGCACTGTCCTTCTCCCCTTCCTGTCAGAAATATCATCTTGTCTTTAATATTGCTCTGTCTGCCTTGGGAACATCTGATTATGCTTTGTTCCACTCTTGCGACCTAGGCAGGAGAAATGACATTGCCGTGGCTATATAAAGGTTCTTTGTACTCCCCGCCTGCAGAAGCTCCGCTCTCGAGACCACTTAGTGTAGGGATCCTTTCGACCAGGCTAAGATGCTTCTCCCCAGAACCAGGGGAGCTGGTGGGGAGGCAGGTCAGAGAGGGCAGCTAACTGCGGGTGAGTCAGTAATAGCCCTGTGAATGAATGAATGACATGACCCAAAACACTATGCCTGCAACAGACGATGATGTTGATGATGGAGAAAGACCTAAGGCAAAGAAAGCATTAGAGCCAAATAGTGGCAGTGAGGAAATGAGGCTGTAAATGCAGGGCTGGGGTAGTTAAGGCGGGATGAAAATTCGTGTCAATTCAAAAGTTCAGGATCTACAACAATTGAACCTGCAACCTTCAGTTCAATCTCAAGTGTGGACCCTGCTATAATCTGCAACTTGTCTGAGCAGTAATCCTTTCCTCCCTCAGCAAAAGACAGTGGCAGCCCAAGACATTTCTCAGTCTGGAGTTCAAATGGAGACCCTCCACAACTGCAATAAGAAAGCCTCACTGTATCGTTTGCACAATATGTATCGTTGGTACAATATGACCTTATATAATCCTTAAATATTATCCAAATATTTTCTGGTTCAATACTCCTCTAACTCCTCCCATCAGTTTTGCTAGTTGTAAATATTCTAACATGAGTATCTGCCAATCTGTAATTGTTTGTTTTGTTTGAGAGCCAGTGTGGTGTAGTGGTTGAGAGCGGTAGTCTTGTAATCTGGGGAATTGGGTTCGCGTCCCCGTTCCTCCACATGCAGCTGCTGGGTGACCTTGGGCCAGTCACACTTCTTTGAAGTCTCTCAGCCCCACTCACCTCACAGAGTGTTTGTTGTGGGGGAGGAAGGGAAAGGAGAATGTTAGCCGCTTTGAGACTCCTTAAAGGGAGTGAAAGGCGGGATATCAAATCCAAACTCTTCTTCTTGTTTCGTTTTGCCCACTGCATCTTAAACCCCTCAAGTCTAGCAATACCCATAGCTAGCAATACTGAAAGTTCAGAAAGATTCGCTTGAAAAACTGTTCCCGCCATGTGTTTCTGAGGCAGCTTCAGATCACAGGCGCTTCCCGGTTCTTCTGAAGTCTTGTCCCATTTTCTCTAGTGGAAAATTTTAATAGCTGGAATCCTGGAGCGAGAATAGTTTCTACTTATGGAGAAACAGCGAGCGTTCAAGCTAGAATTCGGGGCTGCATGCCTAATACCCCACTCCCAATTTCATTGCTGCCAATGACTGCCTCCCCCCCCCCCCTTAGGGCTGCTTAGCTGTATTTGCCAGCACACACAGTGGCCACTTAGTGCTGCTCTGGTGACTCAGCCAGTTCAGATGGATTTATGGCTCCTTACCGGGCTGATCCAAAGCAGCTGGAGCACACCAAAGCTGTGCCTGGTGTAATGTGTCAATATTTTTCCATCCCTTTTCTAACAGGTCAGATAAAACTGACTCTCCCCTGGTTGCAAATTCTGACATGACAGCACTGGCCAAGCTGTACGTTTCATTTCTGCTCTACCTGGAGATCTCCTGCCGCACACAAAGGGCATAAGGAAGAAGGGGAGGCTAGAACCTTCCTTCCTGTTTCACAGGACATTTGTGACATAAGTGTTCCTACATATAATACAAATAAATAAATAATTTTTTATTTATACCCAGTTCAGAAAACTGGGCTCAACAAATTTAAAACACTTAATTGATGCAAGAAAAAACAGCAATAAATACAGTATAAAATGTGAATGACAATAAATTCAGAATTCAAAAATCAATTTAGGGGGGAAATCTATCCAATAAACATTAGATGATCACCAGGGCTAGCTGGCTAAATTAGACCTATTTGGGCCAGCGAGGAGACCGGGGGAGAATTAGCTGTGGGATCCCAGAACAGGTAATCTTCATAAAAAGGGGAGGGGGAGGAAAGGAAGGGGAATAAAAGATCAGGCTAAATTCAAATTGAAAGCCAGGCGGAATAGCTCTGTCTTATAAGCTCTCACCACCCCAGTTTGTATTGTGAATAGGAACAGTCCTGGGAGGACTGCACCATGTGATTTTTCTGAATGTGGCTGTTACATCCATGCTGCAAATGGCATCTAAATACGGACGGGGTTTAAAATGTATGATCAACAGCTAGAGAAATGTAAACTGAACCCATGGAACAAACTTTTCTAACAAATGATGTACTGAGGCCACATTCACACCAGACATTACAGCACTATGATACCACTTGAAACAGTCCTTCTGGGAGCCGTAATTTGTTAAGCATGCTGGGAGCTGCTAGGAGACCCCTATTCCCCTCCAACAGCTACAATTCCTAAAATTCTCTGGGAAGAAGGATTGATCCAACTCTATATCCACTCTCATTTTAACACAGTTTTTCCTCAAACTTGGGTCTCCAGCTGTTTTCGGACTACAATTCCCATCTTCCCTGACTACTGGTCTTACTAGCTAGGGGTGATGGGAGTTGTTGTCCAAAAATGAGTCTGGGAAACAGTACTCTAACAGAGGCATCAGGAGAGTCCCAGATCTTGCACATCCGATGACTTCTCTGTTCCTCGCTATACAGGTGTTGCAGAGACTTTCCTAGGAAAATGCAACCTTCGCGTATTTCCTTACCTCTCCGATCATGCCATTCCAGAAGCCATCAACTATTTTCCCATGTTTCCCATTTGTCACCAGGTAGAGGTCATAGGAGAACTTCACTGTCTTGGCCAGCTTCTTTAGAATATCAATGCAAAAGCCTTTGCAGCAGAGCTTGGTATAGGGATCCATTGGTTCTTCTCCACTGAAAGAAGGATATATTAAAAACACACACATAGGACATGCTTAGTAGTCCTTTGCCTCCTGCATTGTGGCCATGCTGGGGCTCTCCAATGATCTCTTAAGCGTGAGGGTGATCTCCGCCTAACTCCCTAGCCCCTTCCCTGTTTACTCAGAGCAACACTATAGCGACTGACTCCATCACTCTTTTCTCAGAGGGGCTAGAACCCAGTCATTTGGAGGTGGCAGCCAGCCACATCCCAATCATACAATTTTTGCAATATAACTTTATCAGTGGCAAGAGAGGCTGATGCTCCCACCTTTCCTATCTCACAAACCTCTCTCTCTCTCTCTCCCTGTGTGTGTGTGTGATGGCCATTACTGAAGTCAACTTTGCACGCAAATGCTCTCACGAAGTACACAGCTGTCAGCATGTTCTGTCCCAGAACATGTTCTGTCCCATGCCATTGCCCTCTAAGCACCTGTGAGATTCTGGCATTCTGGAGCCCCACGCAGCCTAGCTGGGCTGCACACATAGTCAAGGTATCTAGGTAGAATGAGTGATAAGAGGCACGCAACTAGGTTTGATAGTTATAGAAAGCAGATTCCAAAATACCCATCTCTATGAGGGCTGAGGCTCCAATACTTCGGCCACCTTATGAGGAGAAGACTCCCTGGAAAAGACCCTGATGTTGGGAAAGATGGAGGGCACAAGGAGAAGGGGACGACAGAGGACGAGATGGTTGGACAGTGTTCTCGAAGCTACCAGCATGAGTTTGACCAGACTGCGGGAGGCAGTGGAAGACAGAAGTGCCTGGTGTGCTCTGGTCCACAGGGTCACGAAGAGTCGTACATGACTAAACAACAACAACAAATGAGGGCTATTAGCCCTGCTCATTTCCACTTACTGCCCCAAAGAAAAAACAGCAGACAGTTTTTTGCAAATTTGCTGAAGTCCCATCTGCAGAAATGTTCCTTCACCCTTGAGTATGTGCAATCCTTTTCCTTCTTAAAGGTGGGGGGGGGGGGTCACATGCATGCAAGAGGGAGAGGTGACAGCAGGCAGGGAGGAAGGGAGGAGTAACTGATTACAAGAAGCTTCATGGAGGGGATGCCTCCTAGCTCAAGAGGAAGTGGGCAGAGGGGGAAATAGAGTGTCTGGCAATCTTTGCTCAACTCCTAAGGAAGGGGACATGCTATCCTTAGCACTAGGAAAAATGCTAATCACGTCTGGGAAACTGCACACCACAGTGGGATGCGGGGAGATGAGCAGTCTTCTAAACAGTCTGGAAGAAACATCCAGTCAGAGACCACTCCAGGAAAAGAGAGGAAAGATTAGGGTTTCTGGCTCTGACAAGAAAGCATTTGATACAGGCCTGGTAAAACAAAAAACAACAACCCTTTGTTGGCTTTTTGCAGTATAGTAGCGCTGCAGAGAGCTTGCTGGGGAGACCATGCATTAAAAAGGGACTCAAAAATAACTTAAACAAGGTTTTAATAAGAAAAACAAAAACTCCTTTTACACTAAATACATTAACAAACAAACATGACCCAACCACGAACCCATCCCCCAGGGTAATGGCAGAGCTAGGTGCTGCTCCTTATGTACTACACCCAATTCCTGACACAGCTTAATCAATGCAACTCAGCAGCACCTGCTATGCCTCACAGCTGCAAAGCTGGATCTCGTTATTTTGCTCTGGCCCCTTAAAGATATACACATCGGGTGAAACAATGATGAACCTTTACATTTAAAGAAACAATTCAACACCCTTAGGTTCCACCTTAAAACTAGACTTGCTTAAAAGATTGTACTTGTTGTTGTTGGAAATGATAGCTGAAGTCTCACTTGCTCACAGCCAGTTTGCATGTCAGAGCCAGACACGTCAGAGTGTCGGCACCTCACTCGTTCCTTTTGTACTGATCTGATCTTCAAGGGAATTGTCCTCGCCTCCTCTCTGCTCAAAAGGACAGGGAAGGAAGGGGGTGCTCCACTGCTGTGGCTGCTGCTGCCACCAGCAGCAACATCACTTGATCTCAGGCCGTGGATGCAGGTGAACATTCCCCACATGGCAACCTGGCGCACAGGCCATCTGCTTAATTCCAACTGGTGACAGGGAAATAGAATCTTGCCACATTTCTGCACCTGGTTAGAAACCCCAGAAAAGCAAGCATGGGGACAACACTTCTCTGCCTGGTAGGGCAATTCAGCCAACAACACATAGTGGGCAATGCTCACTGGGAGAGAATGGGGTTTCCCTGAAGGTTTCAGGTCCAAATCCTAACCGTCTCCAGCTAAAAGGTAACAAGTAATCAGGCTAGGAGAGGCCTTGGCCTTCCCCAACTCTGGGGCCTTCCAGATGTTGTGGCACTCTAGCTCCCATCATCCCCAACCACTGCCCACACTCTCTGGGGCTGATGGGAGTGGAGTCCAGCACCAGCTGGAGGGCACCAGATTGAAGAAGACAGCCTTAGTTATTGCCGGTCAGAGTAGAAAAAAACTAGGTTACTCTTTATTGAAATTTGAAATATTTGAATGCTGTCATTTTCCTTAATTGCATTTTTTTTGTTTCATTTCACAGAGAAGGTCTTTACCTTTAAATATTGCATAGAAATGTTTCCAATAAACAGATGACAATATGGATGGACACATTACAAGGCAGCTTCATATGTTCAAAACTGGCTTGCCAGACCACGTTTCCCCCCAGGGTGCTTGTGAATATACTGCCCATTGGAAGTTAGTTTCAGAATCTGTGTTTCTGCAAAAGCCTTCCGATAGTTTCTAACCTACATTTATTGAGCTGGGGAAAGTAGCTTGCTTCTTCACCCAGCAGGTTGGCTGACACAACTTTGATCAGAGGACTGCAGAGGTCGGCAACAGGCAGGTGATTAATAACTATGGGCAGACTTTTCAGGTTAGGTCTCGGTGGGGGCGTGAGGCAGACTGACTGCCATGACCACCTTTCCAGCTAGTTGCCTCCAAGGAGCAGCCACAGCCTTGAGAGTCTGCTTGCTGGGTCACCACATGTATGCAGTCCTGGAAGTGTAATTGATGGGCCAGCTCACCAGGTAGCCTGCTGGGAAAATGCTACCTTTATAGACATAGAAGTGGAGGGGAGGATGCTGCTGCTGGGGTTTCAAATCTACCTGCAAGCCAGAGACACCTCATCCAGAGCCTCCACCCCAAAGCCTCATCTTGCCTAGAGAAACCAAGCTGTCGGTGTTGGGACGGGAGTCCTTCCCCCATTAAGAAAATGCTGCTTCAAATTCATTCCATGTTTTGCAGCAAGGGTGCGAAGCCTATAGCCCTCCAGGTGTAGTTGAGCTCCCATCAGCTGCAGGAGTCATGTCCAGTGGTCAGGGTACATGGGAACTGGAGTCTAGCAGCAGCTGGGAGCAGGACACACGTTCCCCACCTCTGTTTGGAGCAGTGTTTCCCTAACTTGGGTCTCCCACTGTTTTTGGACTACAATTTAAAGTATCACCTAGTGCAGGCATAGGCAAACTCGTCCCTCCAGATGTTTTTGGGACTACAACTCCCATCATCCCTGACCACTGGTCTTGATAGCTAGGGTTGATGGGAGCTGTAGTCCAAAAACAGCAGGAGACCCAAGTTTGGGAAACACTGGTTTAGAGGAAGCAGCATTTCTCACTGGGAGCCTTGCTACACTACAGTTGCCAGCATTTTTAGTTTCTTTGTCTTTGAAAGCTGCAAGTCCAAGAGAAAGTCAGCAAGTGAAGATTTTCCAATGCAATGATAGGAAAAGCTGCGCTGAACTGAATTCGACTTTGTTATGCAACTATTCAAAACACAGTGACCCTTATTATGGAAGGAGAAGATAATTTAAAGTAAACACAAAAATAATCTCATTTGATAATCTTGCTATCATTTAGCAAAACGGAGGTTTATCTTAATTTCTGACTACCTGGTTCTTAAAATTGCCTTACTCATTGTAAGGATATGATACATAGCAGATGTAACTATGATTCATTGAGATTTGCATACAAGTTTTCTCTTTTTTGTTATTTCTATATTTATTTTAAAATATAACAGTAAATTAAAAAAAATGGAGAAAGAAATGAAACAATAAGAATGCTCTGATTCCCAAGACTCAGCCAGCCAGGAACACTCAAGGTAACTTCTCTGTTTTCCCTGCTAAATTTTTCAGAAGTAAAAAAAAAAACTCTGAGATCTCCATTGACTGATAATCATTTTCATCCATCAAGATGACTCCCACTTCTAGTGCCACCCTGGGAAGCAAACAAATGGCATTTCAAACTAACGGCAATGATTCCTCCAGCCAGTGGCCCAGCATCCATCATGTTTGTGTAATTTTTATGCAAATTCAATTAATTGTGTGATGTAAATTAAAATATGTCAAGTCCTGATGTGCTTCTTTTGTGGTTCTGGATATTGAGCACACTTCTCTGGGGCCCTGCCTGGGGCAGATTCTCATATTCCTTGGGCAGGCAGCAGGAAGGATAACTTTATCACTCACACACTCAGAGTCAAGAAGGATGAAGGAAGGCATCATATAAAAAGAAGACTCCCAGCAGCTTCCTCTCAGCTTTGCAACTGAATCGAAAGACAGTCAGCACACCAGTGAATTTGTCCATCTTCTTGCCCCTCCATGCTTCAGGTGGCTTGCCTCTCTTGGACTCACACAGCCACCTTTTGTCTTGGAAAGTTAATTATGTTTCCCAGAGATACAGAAAAGAGAGCCACAGGCTCTGATCTGCTCTGGAGACTGCAGAGGGTATGACAAGTTTGATCTTCTTGCTTCACACAGAGCCAGCAAAGGAAGGGTACAGCTCTTCCCCATTTCAGAAATCCATACAAAGTCAGAGGGTCGTTTCTGTGGTTTTGGGTCAGCAGGAGTGGTGGGTGGGCAAGCAAGTCAGTGCCAGGCAGACTGCTTCAAACATGATATGCTTGTCCAGTTTATACTGAGGAGCCAACAAACTTCGAATAGGCTTAAGCCGAACTTTCAGCATCTACGGCTTATGATGCTGGCATTATTTGAGTTGGTAGACTCGTGTTTGCTTCTACATAGTTCCCATCCTTATTATAGACATTGCGATATATTGGCATAGTGCAATGTTTAGCTGGTGATATATCGCAATGCTGAAAACCAGATATCGCCAAGCCCTACTTGCAACTAAGCTATTTGAAGTGCAAGCACCTCGTCCCAAGACTACTGTGCCCTTTTAAAATGGGGTGTGTGTGTGTGTGTGTGATTATTGGGTTGTTGTTTTTATTTTGGTTGTGTATTTTGTGGTTTTATATTCTGATTTTATCCTGTGAAGTGCCCTGAGCATAGCTGTCAATGTTTCCCTTTTTAAAAGGGAAATTCCCTTATTCTGAATAGGATTCCTCGCAAGAAAAGGGAAAAGTTGACAGCTATGGCCCCGAGACCTGAGGGTAGAGGGAGGGAGGGAGGGAAATAAATAAATATGAACATAGCAGCTGAAGGACTTGTCAGCACATGGCAGAGGATTGGAACAGAGAACAGCAGGGCAACAAGAATTGAGTCTGTTGCATAAGGTGCCACCAGCTCAACCACGGACCCTGCTGGAATGTTCATGCCATTGAAGAAACAACCCCAAAGGTTATTATGCAAAGGGTTATCAACCCCTTTATGAATTATCCAAAAATGTGGACACCTGAGTTCCACTTCTGGCCATCTGATCAAGCCACTGAATTCAAACATGATCATGGCTGCCTTGCTGAATATTCTTTATGATAAGAAAGAAGGCATAAAGGTGAATGATAGCGGCCCACAACTTGAACCCTTTGTTAAGAAAGAAAGAAACCCTGCGGGCTGTTCTCAAAGCAGCAATAAGTCCTGTCAGTGCAAAGGTTCCCACTCCAAACCACCACCCACTCTCCCATGTGCCCCTTAAATCTGTTCCAGGGGTTCCCCCAACCCTCCAAAGCAATTTTAGGGAGGGCATGGGATGTCCCACTGCACAAGTGGAAATATCTGAGCTATAGAGATGCAGGAGTTGGGATACTGCCCTATTTCAGCTACAATGGGAAGGCCTATGGGGCAGAGGGGGCCCACATGGCTTCCTCCAGAGGTTGGTGGACATCCACTCTCATCAGTCCTAGACATTGTGGCTGATGGTCAGGAGCTTGTAGACTAGCAGCAATGGAAAGGCGCCATGTTGGTTAACCCTGCTGCAGGGTTATGCTGGGGAGTTGGCCAGCGGGGGGAGGCAGCAGGGAGCTCAATGCTCAAAAGGCACCCCATATCCACAAACCAACCCTAAATATAGACTTGTGCTAAGTGTGTCCCAGAAATCCTTGTTGCAGCCCCCCAACCCTTAACTGCCTTCCTATTTACCTCTTGGTATGGTTGGCCTGTTCCCGGCAGGGGACGGTGTTGCGGACACACACTCCGGTGGTTGGGTCCGTCTTCTCCACAATGACAAAGGGCCGTTCCTCCAGGGTGGCTACTGTGAGGTGGTGGCTGTCGGCCATGGGCTGCAGGAAGGATCCGTAACGTGGCCACACCGGGTATTTCATGTGGATGATGCCCTTCTCCCATTTCCCCACCTGTGCAATGGGCAGAAAGAAAGGGACACAGTTTGAACCAAGCAAAACGAGGCCCTCAGCCATGTACACACCTTTGACACCCCGGCTGTGCCGTCCTAAATAGCCTGTTGTCAGCAGGAAAATTCTGCTGCAAATGACTGTAAGACTGACAGGAGAGGAGAACATAGGACAGAGCCAGGTCTCTGTGCAGCTCATAGGAAACCAAACACCGTGAAACGGACCCAGAAGTCAACACAGGCCCCCGGGGGCACAGGAAATGCATGCTGCTGGCAGCCTCTGCCCTGACTGGGGAGGCGGCAGAGATTGGCAGCTTCCAGGCAGTCCCAACCTAGAACAATTTGCCAAGCAACTTGATGACAAGCCAACAGAGCAATTGGAAGGGCAGTTAGCATTCAGTATGTTTTGTATGGATACAGAAGACAGATGTTTTATTTCTGTTTCCCTGATTGAATGGAGATGATTTTTTGTGGGGGGGGGGGGACCACACTCCCGCTGCAACTGACTTCAGGAGATAACAGTCATTTTGGAAATAGAATTTGTGATATTAGTTTCAAATGAGCCAGATTTTGAAATGGCCCGGCAGCAATTGGCTATAGAGGCTCTTATTTATTTACAGAGATTGAACACAAACTAGCTATAACTCCAGGCAGGAGGAACTTAGGTTTTAAACAGAGCATTGTGTGGAGAGATTTTCTTTTGCTCTGGGACAGCTGTCTGGCTCCAGTAACCAGACAGAGCACACTCTATGGCCCCACTGTTAACTCTATGTCTGCTGCTCCTCATCTGAGCTCTCCATGGTCAACCTGTTACTTAGCTGGATATCACACTCCCCAGGAAGCTTGGAGGCTAGAACTACAGTCATACATTGGAAGTTGAACAGAATCCGTTCCAGAAGTCCATTCGACTTCCAAAATGTTTGAAAACCAAAGCGCGGCTTCTGATTGGCTCCAGGAAGCTCCTGCAGCCAATCAGAAGCCGCGGAAGCCCCGTCGAACATTCGGCTTCCAAAAATAGCTTGCAAACTGGAACAGTCAATTCCAGGTTTGCGGCATTCGGGAACCAAAACGTTCAGGGACTAAGCTGTTCAAAAACCAAGGTACAACTGTACTTCCCTGGAGAAATCAAACCTCGTATCCATGAGCAAGGAGATTCCCATGACATGGATTAAAAGGACCACTCCACTAAAAAGCTCTTGCTCTTTTATAGTTCTGTAATCATCCCAAAGGTGATTATTACAGAAACCAATCCTGGGTATCTCAAGGAATGATGGGTCAAAACCTTGCTAGATCTAAGTTGCAAAAAGGGGTGGTGGTGGCTAGGATTCCGAATTTTTAAAATCTACTCAAGTTATTGTGATCTTACTGAAATTACATTTTTATTAGAGTTTATTTTTATGTCTATTTATATACTGTGACAACAAAAGCTTTGCAATAAATTGATAAGATCGAAGTATGGTCCAAGTCAAGCATGAATCACTTGACATTAGAGATGTTGCCAAGACCTGCTCAGAAAGATGAGTCTCAGGGCTCACAAAGCTCACCCCAAGTACATTGTGAGCAACTTGACCCCTAAATTATCCTTGAGCTAAAACGTCTGCAGGAATGAAAAAGTTTTTTCAACTGATGTTGAAATGACACCAGCAAAGCATCATAAAAGCCTGTCCTCCTCAGTGACCAGCCCACCATATCTATATCAATTGGGGCCCCAAATTAGGACCTCCAGAGATTATCTCAGCATCCTGGTAGGCTCAGATAGCAACAACCAATTCATCGGATGTGCCACATTTTAAAGCCAGGCCATTTAAACCAAATTTCATTGAAAAATCATATAATGTACATTTTTACACACTTAGCATTTAGGTAGTAATCTTGGCTACTTTCACTACTGAAACTTGAACATTATCAACTGAAAACTATTTATTTATCCATCCCTCCTCAAAAAATGAATTTTTAGAATGAAATTATAGAATGTAGTTACCTAAATTCTGAAGTTGCCATGTTTAATCTGAGGCATGCAGGTTTAAGGCTGTGTACACACCATACATTTAAAGCACATTTAGCACATTCTCCTACCCACAGCTCAAAAGAATTCTAGAAACAGTAGTTTGTTACGAACTGTGACTCCGCAAGGTGTAAATTGCAGTTCCCAATATTCCTTTTGGTGGGTGGGGAACAGACTTTAAATGTATGGTATGTGTGCAGACTTGGTGAATTCAAACTATACCTTTCAAACTTGATTTTGCTCTTAGAAACACAAAAGGAATGCAGCAAACTAGGATGGATGGGATAAAGGCTTATTGTTGTTTGAGAAGATAGATGTGTTCTCTTTATATGCTATTTGGCAGTTCCCTCAATACCTTCAATGAGAGAATATTAGGACAAGTCCATCCTAACACTGCAAATGCAGTTGTATCGACTGTGTTTATAGCATTGTACTCTTGGTTTCTTAAGAGAAGTATTGACAAAGCAATAGTAATAATTGCTATGATACACGAGAGAGCATTTTAACAGCCCAAACCAGTCATATCATAAAGGGAAAGTGTCAATGGAAAACATTTACTCAAACAGCAGGGTTGACTTAATTAACACTAATATTATTCCACTGGTAGCTTTCATCTCGGGCCAAAGTACTTATGGCACTCTTCCAAAAAGAATAGAAAACCCAACCAGAAATATTTAGTAACACATGTTTGTCAGATAGAATAATCACACACACACACACTTGGCCATCACAAGCAACTGGCTCTATTTTCCTCCCTTAGGTTTCGCCACTTCTGAAGAGAGAAAATAATGGCCCAGTCTCAAATGCTTCAAACGTCCAACCATGGAGCAGGGAGACAATGCCAGTTCTCCAATCAGCAGTAGGATTTGGTTGCATGTATGGACCCCCAGCACAGTCTAATTGCCAGAACGTAAGGCCAGGGGAATGGCAGATTCTGGAACATTCTGACACAAAACTGGGCCTATGGCACTGTTCAAGAGCCTACACTTACTGGAGCATTCCTAACCGGTAAAACCATGCAAGGATAAATGAAGCCAATAACCGTGGACGACCCAAAATTAATCCTGACTATAATCCTGACTATACAGGGCCAATCTAAGACCCTGGAATCTTCAGGTTCCCATCTGGAAATCTGGAAAGCCACAGCCTGTCAGTTTTGACAGTACTGAACTAGATGGACCAATGATCTGACTCAGTATAAGGTAGCTTTGCATGTCCCTGTGACATTTTGCAGAAAATGGTGCCCTTTCTACCCCAAGCAGCACAGTATCCGAGGCCAATTAAGTTATTTTACACCTGAGGCAGGAAACTGACAAGGGCCTTTCCCCTATCCCAGACCATAAAAATGTCCCAATAATAAATGGAACAACTAACAATTTCCTGCCCTTTCCCGACATGCAAAATCATCTGCCTGAGGGGGCCGCCTCACTCTGGCTAACAGTAGGACTTGACCTGTGGACTAGACAAAAGAATGAAGAGTCTCACACAAAGTGTAAATACTGGTGGGGAATTAACGTTCAATGTCTATAGCAGGATATCAAACTATCTAAAAACAGAACTTTGTTCTATCTTTTGCCCTTTCTCCCTCTGAGGTAGAGATGGGTAAGTCTATTTCTGCTCCATGTCAATTTTGCATGTGTTCGGTCACAACTCTGCTCTATATTCTGTTTCTACATTAAACCGTGGCTTAAAAAAGAATATTCAATTTAAAATACCTATTCTAAAAAAAAAAACCACCCCACCCTATTTAAATTCTGTTTTATCTCAATTTCTAAATGCACTTTATCTTAAAATATTCCCTTTTAATGCATTTTGGTACTTTTCTCCGAGTCAAGAACTGTATCAAAAAGTTCAGAGAAGTGCAAAATATGAAGGTAATTATGTTCCAGTCCAGGAGGTGTGGATCAAGTCACTCTGTATTGGAATTCATGGGAATCAAGTTACTTAAATTTTCCTTCACTATTGTGCAGCATTTTGGAGAGCTCCTATTGTATACCTGAGGGAGGACACTGGATACCAGCGGTTTCATCCCATAAGCCAGCTAACCTGTGGGCCTCTAGATACTGTTGGACTGTAACCCCCATCACCCCAACCCCATGTCATGCTAGCTGGGGCTGACTGATGTTGGAGTATAACATCTGGAGGGCCGTGGGTTAGCCACACCTGCCACAAGGGTTCCAATTTGTTCTCAACTTCTGATGAACGCAACTGATTGACAAGCTTCGCAGTTGCCCTCATCTCTGATCTGTAACTCACTTAAGCCAATTTGCCTTCACATAGTTTGTCCAGTTCTGTTTTTTAATTCAATTCCACACGAACGAAACTACAAAGTAATCTCGCGCAAACAAGGGCATTGCTGCCCTCTTTCTCCAACTGAGCTATGCGCCCCGTAGCATGTGATACATTACCAAGGCGCCGCAAATTAAATAAATTAGTTGTGTAACACTGAATAAATGAATCCCAAATTTCATTTCATTTCATGGTGCTTCCATTTGTTTATGAAATGAAATTGGATTGCCATGCAGATCCTGAAGAAAGCGTCGTTTTCAGCTTTTAATCATTCAGTTAAGTCATCACCTCGATGGCAAGAGCCGGGAGGAGCACAAAGCACAACTGGGAAAGGCAACAGGAAGCAGAACTTGGGGGCTTCCAAGTCATTCTTTGGTTTAAAGCAGAGGCAGGGAACTCTTTTTGCAGCCCAAGGGCCACAGTCCCTTCTGGGCAAGATTCTGAGGGTCCCATACCAGCAGGGAGCAGGGCCAGAGACAAAAGTGGGTGGAGCAATGGGTGCAAATTTTGCAGCTTCTGCACACACACACACACACACACACACACACACGATCCTCCATTCAGACAAGCAAGAAGCAATATCAGAGTACATTTCAGCCAAGTAAAAACACTTGGGGAAAGTGAGGATTGTGGCTTAGGGGGAGTTCTGAGGTCTAGGTATAGAGAGACTTGGAGGGTTGCCTTTGGCTCCTGGTTTAAAGCCAAGACCCCTCTTTCATTGATTTTCTCCTTCCCTTCCTCCCCTCCACAAGCACTGGTATGTGTCACCCTGAAACCCTTAAAGCAGGAGAGCCTGGAGCTTGAATGGTGGGTAGACCCTCCTGCAGAAGAAGAAGATGAAGAAGAGTTTGGATTTGATATCCTGCTTTATCACTACCTGAAGGTGTCTCAAAGTGGCTAACAATCTCCTTTCCCTTCCTCCCCCACAACAAACACTCTGTGAGGTGAGTGGGGCTGAGAGACTTCAGAGAAGTGTGACTAGCCCAAGGTCACCCAGCAGCTGCATGTGGAGGAGCGGAGACGCGAACCCGGTTCACCAGATTGAGAGTCTACTGCTCTTAACCACTACACTACACTGGCAGGAAGGGAGACTGTGCCTCCGCTCGCAGAGAAGGCTGCCCAGAAAAATAAAAAGGAGCCCTCACCATCTCCCAGAGGCGATGCCGGTTCAATGAGATCACCACCAAGGTGGGCCTCACCAGGAAGCCATCGTCATTGAAGGAGAAGTCCCTGTTTTCCCACGTCACGTTGAGCAAATGCCTGTCGGGAGGAAACAAAAAGCACTTTGATGTTGCCAGGAGGGAAAGGGCAAGCGAGAAGTCCCCCCATTTCATCAGTGCAATGTGCTCCATTTGTCTTCCTTTGAGAGAAAACATTTCCCCTTCCGTCTCTCTCACATGCTGACCTTGCAACAACCACCCAGGCCTCATCAGTTCAGAGCAAGATGGTTAAAGTGCATTTTACCAAAAATGCCTACGCCTCCCTATGAGCTCAGACATTGCTTTCCCCAAGAGATGCAAGAGCGAATTAGAAAGAATTTAGTAGAAAAGCCTTCTCGCAGGTGGTCTTATGGGGAGAGCACACGGCAGCAATAAAAATGCGAGCGCATTTGCAAAGCAGACCAGGATCTGGTATGGTTTCAGGTTGTGGGTTCAGATTCCTACACTGCAGAGAATTGGGCTAGATGACCCTCAGGACCCCTTCCAACTCTACAACTCTACGCCCCGGGTGTCACCATGAAGGGGGTGACAAAATGCCAGGTGGCACTCACCGCGGGGCCTGCAGCGCACTTGAGCCATGCATCTCTCCTGGAGTGACGCAGTAGCTTGGGCGCCCGCAGGCTCCGCGCTGCCCAAAACAGCCTGCCTGCTGCCTCCCCCTCAGTTGTAGGGCGGCTGAGTGGGAGGAGGCAGGCAGACTCCTCAGAGACCCCACGGAGCATCCTGCCCCTGCTCGCCCCGCCCCTGCAGGTGGCTGGCCCCACCCCTGGGTGCAGGGCACGTGAGCTGCCCCAGGAGCCTGATCAGCTTTCTCCGCCGCTGCATCACTGCCTCCAACAGTGGAAGCAGAACATGCTATGTCTAGTGGCCTTGACAGACTAAACCTCCATGGTTTTGTCCAATCCTCTTAGCCATCCAAGTTGGTGGCTATCACTGCCCCTGGTGGGAGCAAATTCCACAGCGATCTGCTTTGTGATGCTCTTTTGTCTGCCCCGAATCTTCCCAGATTCAGCTTCATTCAATGTATCCAGGTTCATCATCCTTCCCTCCTTAAAGGCTCCTGCACTTGCCCTGCTGCCTTCTAGCCGACTCATCCACATCTAATACTTCCAAGGTTGTGATCTTCAGGCTGCTCCACCAGCACCAGTCCCATTTATTTGTCTATTATTTATACCCACAGAGTGACTTGAAGGTTGTGCAAGTACCCATTAGTAGCAAAGCCCAAGATTTACATAACTCCCAAGTTAAAGCCGTTGCTCAATTATTGAGTGTCACACTCCAGAACTGTTCATTAAAACCGGGAAATTAAAAAATGTTTCGCTCAGTTAGCTTTCTTCATACTTTAGATTTTTGCCATCCCTTGACTCACAACAGTTGAGCCTTCCTCGACTCTCTTTCTTTCTCCCTCCCACCCTCTCTCATTCTTCACTGCTGTACCAGTGACCACACAACCCACTTGAAACTATGGTGATCAGCTCAAACGACAGAAAGAAGAATAGCAAAGAGCTTCAAAATATCAAAGGGGGTGGTATCCAAAATCCTTTGTCTGCTAGCGCAATGACTCTTGGGTGAGCTTTACTGTTGTGCTACAATTCCCAGAGTTCCCTGTGAAGAGACACTGTTAGTTATATCACTCTGAGAATTGTAGTTCTGTGGCGGGGATAGGACTCTGCTAACAACTCTCAGCACACTTAACTACAGCTCCCAGAATTACCTGGGGGGAGCCATGCCTGTTTAAAATGGAATGGAATGTGAAATAAGCTGGAGAATTGCATTTGTAGAAAATGGGCCGTAATGCAGGATTATGATTGCAGAATTCTCAAGTGTATGAAAACCAAAGTCTCTCTAACTACCAAGGCACAAAATCTTCCTTACAAATGGTTGCTGCAAATCAAATTCTAATTTCTGATGCACACCAGTAGCCAACAGGGTTTAAATCGTGTTAATTAATAGGCTGTTGCCCGGGCTGACCTGTAGAAGGTGTTGTTTGTGGGTATACTTGAAGGTGTCTTGTTGTTGCAGTCTCTACCCACTATGGGAAGGTAGCCATGGGTCCTAAAATAGCTCTCTGCTCCGAGGGCGATGATAGCCACACCATCCCGGACCTTTTGCCTCAGGCTCATTTTCCAGCTCTCCGTGACCACACTGATGAGGCCAATTGGGAAAGAGGCAGGTGGGACATCCATGTTCCCCACGGTCAGGCTAGGCACAATCCAGATATAGCCAGGTCCAATCAAACCAGCCTGTTCTGCCACTTGGAAGAGGTATTCCGCCTCCTCTCGCGAACAGTACACAATCATCACCTGAGCATCTAGCTGACGCAGCAACCTTTGGATCTTGGAGTTGCTCCCATCCTGGGACATCTCAAAGGTGAGGACATCTTGGATTTCCCAGCCAAAGTAGCTGGCATCTGTGAAGGACCGTATCACATCCAAGAAGACACTGTATCCAGGATATAGGCTGGTGATAACGGCAAAGGAGCTCCAGTCATATTCCTCCAGGACTTTGAAGATCACCTGTATTTGCTGCTCAATTGAGACACCCAGCTGTAGAAAGGCAGAGCCAGCCTCCTAGGAAAGGGGAAGAGAGATGGATTAGTAACAGGGGGTACATTAATAGTTTTAAAAATAAAACTATTAGCTATTCTTAGCTATTTTCACAGACCTTGAATAGCAGGCTTGATGGCCTCTCTTGTTCTCAACACTCACCCTTTCCCAATTTAATATGAGCAGTGAGGTGCAAAACCTTCCTTTTGCTTCCAGATTTGCCACCTGCTTGCTGCATAAGCCCGGGTGCATCAGCAGAACTCTCTCTGTAGCTCAGAGCTCTCCGGTTTTAAAACAGGAAGCACACACCCCACCATTAAAATCTGCAAGTCTATTGTGGAACTCAATTAGTCAATCTTTATATGATGATATATAGAGGCAGAAGATGTGTCATCACTTCTGGCACTTATTTCCTGTTCTGCCTCAGCTGCTCTTTGCCTGGGCCAGCTGTTACAAGTGGTCTCTTTCATCCCCAGTTCCTAATGGCTATTCCTGGTCTGTTCTTGTTTCCTACATGAACATTTGATTCTCTTGCTATCTGGGCAAATGCACACACCCATACATACTCACAGAGCAATAACTTTCAAAAGACTCAGTTGCTCCGCCACCTACAACACAATTTCCAGAACATCCCGTTTTACAAAGCAATGGAGAATGTCGCAATCCACAAATGAAACATGGTCCAGAGCAGGCATAGGCAAACTCAGCCCTCCAGATGTTTTGAGACTACAATTCCCATCATCCCTGACCACTGGTCCTGTTAGCTAGGGATGATGGGAGTTGTAGTCCCAAAACATCTGGAAGGCTGAGTTTGCCTGTGCCTGGTCCAGAGTATTTTCATTTGGGAACTTAAGCTCATTTGAGTCAACATTTGGCAGGGTCAAAATTTTCCTAGCCAAGTCAATCAGCCTAAACAGTCAGTGGGTTCATTCTTACCCTCTGTGTATGTTTCTATTTTAAAAGCAGAACCAAACCTTCAAGTATTAAAACACAAAGGGGGGGGGGGGAAATCACATGGAGAATTGACTTTGTTGAATACTCTGTTTTTCAGTCAGTATTTGCTGGATATCCATCTGAATTTTTCATTTGTCTAATCTCCCTCTTTGGCTCAGCCTGGCCCTCTTAAGGACAAGATTAACCGATTGGTATTTATCTTTAAAACATTTACAAAATAGTTTGGAGTTGGAGAGGTGTTCTGTTATTTTTTTTTTTGGAAGAAACTCACTTGGAAACTCAGCAAGATTTTTTTTGCTGCAGTTTCCAAATAATTGTTTTCTAAAGGGATGCAAAGCAGTTCCAGACAAAACCACATAGGTAAGATTTAGTAGGCAAATTGAGATAGTCAATGTGGATTGAAGAGGACCTGGCCTGCCTTGGAATATGAGGTTGCAGCAGAGGTATAGGGGTTGTCAAGTGAAAGAGCAAGGAGAAAACAAATGGGTTTCAGAGAGGTATATAATCCCAGGACAGCAGCAGCAGCGAAGACTGGATGAAAATGAGGAAAACAAATTGCCAAGATCAAACCTAAATCAGTTAGGACCTTGAAGAAAGATCTCCCCTGAAAAATGAGCACTCTAAAGAACATTAAAACCACTAGTTTGGCAGTAGGTGACATTCTGCTCCTTGCCTTTCCCTCCCCCAACTTCCACTACCTAAGGACCATACCATCTTGCCCTGAGGGGAGGGGAGAGAGAGAAGACCAAACAACCTGGATAGCTGCTCACCATTTAGCTCCTGGAGTTCCAGTGAATGTGGTCTTTCCATCTCTCAGATACCACCACAGGGGCTATTTTGAAGACTATCTTGCCATGGGGGAAGGGGAGATCTAGCTTTCAACAAAGGTTTCTTCCTTGAAGCTTCCCTGGCTTGTTATAAAGGGTCATGCCCCCTCTACTGACAGAAGACTCCTTGATCCAGAGGTGTACATCAGCAGAATGGTGGGATAGGAACACTGAATCAGAAGGTAAATGGTGTTTCTGTGCGCTGCTCTGGTTCACCAGAAGTGGCTTAGTCATGCTGGCCACATGACCCGGAAGCTGTACGCCGGCTCCCTCGGCCAATAAAGCGAGATGAGCGCCGCAACCCCAGAGTCGGCCATGACTGGACCTAATGGTCAGGGGTCCCTTCACCTTAAGGTTCAGCTGTAATGCAAAGCTCCAGTTTATTTAAAATGGAAGCAAAAGCTTCCGATCTCTTCCTTGTGGCCAACGCTGGAGACGATGGCAGGGAGAAGGAAGTGAACAAGCGAGGCACTCATGCACGTAATGCTAAGCCATACATTAGCATTAAATCTAAATGCGGCTAATGAAAACTGAAGGTGCTACTTCATTACTGCAAATGTGACAGCAAAACTAGAACGCCAACAATATGATGTGAAAACGAACAAGTTTCCCCTAAGAGTACTCCAATAAAGCTCAAAAACATGGAACTGATTCTGAAACAAGCTGTTGGTGATGATTATTTATGATAGGGACTGGGTGCCTGTGGCCCTCTAGATGATGCTGGACTCCAGCTCTCATCGGCCTCATCCTGCACGGTCATCTGGAGGACCACCCCAATTTATAATGTCCCCAAGAAAGTCAACATTTGTGCTGCAAAACGCAACCCCATAATCATGCCTTAATGTATTCAAATGCTATGCTAAAATATAAAAATGAGCCAGCATTCCTATGAGATCAGTGTTTGCATCAGTGAATTAAAACACTTGAAATGAAAATATTCTGCTTATAGAAAAACAAAATTTCAATTGTTGATCAGATCCAGTTGAGAACGGTGAAACAGCGTAACCCTCCCCTTTTTGCATTGCTATAAATGGAAACTATATAAATGATTACTTGGTGTTTAGCTAAAGGGTGGGGAGGAACAGTGATTAGCATCCCCCCCCCCCTGCTCTTTTTAAGAGCTTGATTGTGCCTGGGTGTCATTTTGAGTGAAGTGCTCACATTATTTTAGTTTATTTTAAATAAATTAGATTGGGGGGGGGGGAGGTGAGCATGCTTTCACATGCATTAAAGCATTTCTCGTCCTCTCCTTCAACGTGCAAGCCCTGGGTGCTCAGAAAGGTCGCCGCGTGTGTGTAATCCATGCAGCATTTACTTGTGACCTGCTGCTGACGCAC
The DNA here is from genome assembly GCF_965153285.1 of Podarcis tiliguerta. Taxonomy (NCBI): domain Eukaryota; kingdom Metazoa; phylum Chordata; class Lepidosauria; order Squamata; family Lacertidae; genus Podarcis; species Podarcis tiliguerta. The sequence continues at coordinate 89,414,779 of NC_139535.1, read as the reverse complement.
ATCATGGAAGGAGGTTGGCAAGGAGGGAGGGGATGCAATATGCTAATGCTCTAAAGGAACTTCTCCTGTTGTTCTTGGCCCTGAGGAAACACTGTGGAAACACATTAGGCAGCTCAACCAACGTTATAACCAACGTCCATTCCCTATGAGCATTAGCTTCTTCTGGGGCAAGGGGGCACCTTCTGGAGCTTCTCCTCTTCTCTTCCTGCTCACTACAGACATGACACTACTTTGAACAGTGGTAAGCAAAGGGACCGTGTGGATCAACGTGCTGGAAAGCCTTGTGTGAACAGCTAGCAAGTTGCGAGGCACTGATCTGGGTTACTGTCAGAAACACTGGAAATAATGGCTCTCTGTGTGTGTTTTAAGGCCTTCCCAATAGAGCACAATGTTCAGCACCATGGAGAGCACCTCAGTTGCTGCATTGGCAGGGCTGTCGTGCTCACACTGCCCCCTCAGCCATGATAGCCCACCATTGATGGTGGGAGGCGTATTTCTTTTCGTGTGCCTGTTCCCATGTACGCTTAACTTTGGGGTTGAGAGCAGGGAGCCTTTAGCAGCAACAGGATCATGCAGGACATGAGCATTGAGCCCTTTTGCCTCCTTTGCCTTACTTGGCTGTAAGTCCACTGTTTCAGTCTCTCTCACACACACCAATTCCAGGTTTACCTCTGGAACCTGGACCAACAGAAACAGAGAAATGGAGCTGGAGCAAACAAGGCAACCAGGAAGCACAGAGGATGGGTGAAGGTTCAGCCCGCTGACCCTCTCTGCTTACACACACACACACACACACACACACACACTACTTTCTTGCAGTGGACATGTGAACAACAGTTCCGTTGCATCTGAGCTCCTGCCGTGTGTGTGTGTGTGTGTGTGTGTGTGTGCTGATAGGGTGGAACAGAGGTGGAAAAGTACATGGCGGGGGGCGGCTTCCCAAAATGGCAACCCCTGTGTTAATCTCGCTTTCCTTCACCTTCAATCTACAGCCATTGAAATATGATCTCATTGCACGGTGCTATTTCCTCACTCCAATGCAACAACAGTTAGCGAATAATGTGTCACCTGTTTCCACCACTATTATATGAGGAGCAGGAGACTGAACTCAACCTGGGACAGAGTTGGTCTTCAAATGAGAGGAATATGCACTTGTTTAACAAAATTGAAGACCTGGCCAGGAAGTGGGCTTTCAGTGATGCCATTGGGGGAGGCCTTTGGGGCAGAAGTTAAACCACCCCCCATTTAGCAAAACAAGCAGGAGGATCCCCAAATGCATCAGGGTGGGGCTGACCACATGTTGAAGTGAAGGAATACATTTTACCATCTAAAGGAGCACCCCACCCTGAGACCCTGAAATTCAGAGACTAAAATGATCTTACTGCACCATAGACTGGCCGCTTCCTCTGATGTTCACTTCCATGTGGTAAGATGCTCCTCTGGAAATGCAGGCGACAGCTATCACCCCACTGTCACGGACTCATGCTTGGGTGGGTTTGTGGTGGCAAGATCCACCAGGGCTCTCCCTCTGCCACTGTTACATCATGTAACAGATAGGCTGCTATGGATGGGACTGCTTGCAGCCACCACAGGGATCAGCTTCCGCATGATGAGACGTCGCCCTACTAGCTCTTCTAGAAATCATGGCTTTAATTTGGCGAGACCCAGCAGCAAGCTCCTGTCAATAACCCAGAGGCCCTTTTTGACTGGAGAGCAATAACTTGTTAGTAGCCAGCGATGGACATTTCCATGAATTGCTTTATGGAGCACATGTTGCCAGGGGAATGAGCACTAATGGAACATGGCGAAGGTGAGGAGGCTGATCCAAGGTGGTCCTTATTGTTCCTAATCATGTCCTAAAGGCTTCCCCCACCCCTCAAGGTAAGTATCACACATGATATTGGTCTTATGTAAGTTGTGCTGCCATAGAACGAGGCTCAGAGAAATTTCCCCCTGAGCAGGTGACAGTAACCGCCGCTGACATCCTGTGACAGGCAGGCAAGCCAAAAATAATTACACAGCGCACAGCCCACCTGTAAGGAATCAGGGTGCCCTACAGCAACCACTGCGCTGAACTTGCACGTGCTCTGAGCTGGTGATTTAAGAGGTAAATGCTGGGGTGAAACATGGGACTGGATTCCACCCTCGCCCACCTGAGCTACATCACAATGGCTTTGGGACGGATGCAGAACAGATGGCATTTTGCCTTCCTTCCCACTAGCCTCTCCTCAACATTAGCATTCTCTGCACAATAACTTGTTGGGACTTGCTTACAACAATTGGTCCAGAAATCGATAAACGGACATCACATATTGACAGAGTCATTGGCTACTCAGCTTCCTCCCCTCATTACGAAGCGAGACAGTCCATTTTTCCCTATTTCAGCAGTACGGAAGGTTTTCAGTAGGCACTCCATAATCAAAGGAAGTTTATCTGATTTCCATTTCCTGACCAAGACAGTTTTAGCAGCAGCTAACAAATAAATGGTTGGTTGGATCATTGGTCTCTAAAGCGACAACAACAGTTCCTGGCCATTCAGGGCCAGGAGAATACAACACAGATTATCAGGACCCTGGACCCTGTCCCTCTGCATGCTGGTAACTATTAGCTCATAGCCATGGGTAGGCAAACTAAGGCCCAGGGGCTGGATCCGGCCCAATCACCTTCTAAATCCGGCCCAAGGACGGTCCGGGAATCAGCATGTTTTTACATGAGTAGAATGTGTCCTTTTATTTCAAATGCATCTCTGGGTTATTTATGGGGCCTGCCTGGTGTTTTGACATGAGTAGAACGTGTGCTTTTATTTAAAATGAATCTCTGGTTTATTTGTGGGGCACAGGAATTCGTTCATTTCCCCCCAAAAAATATAGTCCGGCCCCCCACAAGGTCTGAGGGACTGAGGGCCCCTTGCTGAAAAAGTTTGCTGACCCCTGATAGCCTTTGGCCATAAAAACAGTAGCAACAGGCTTAGGGAAATGGAACTGTAATGGAACTGCTACAGCCTGACTTTGCTTGTATGGTGTATGAGACATTTGGCAACATACTGGGAATTAATATTCACATTACAAGTGGATGAGAGTAACCTGTTTAGAACACAAATACTTCTTCTGTTATATAATTTTCCCAAACGTCTAGCCTTAGACTTTTCCTAGAGAGAGAGATGGACCATACAGCCATACAGAATGGGTGGTATCCAGACAAGTAGCACTGCCAGTGCAAGGACTTCTGGCTGCACAGTGCAATGTCCCCTCCCTCTCATCTCCCTGCAAGTCCCACTAAATCTGTTTTGGGGGTTCCCCCAATCCTTTGGAGCAGGTTCAGAAAGGGTGTGGTGGCAAGCAGAGAGGGACAGGAAGCTACTTTGCGCTTCTTTGCTCTGGTGGTTTCACCTGAGATATGGTATTCTTTGCAAGGTGTTTTCTGCAAATGCTACCACACCGCAGGTAAGCTGAAGTCCAGGCAGTCATGAAGAATTCACTGTATAGTTAACTAAACAATACAATGGTCTACATGGCTACTCAAAGTAGTAGGTCTCTTTGTGTTTCATGGGGTTTGCACCCAGGTAAGTGAGTGCAGGATTATAGCCTTGACTGTCTTGTGAGGAAGGAGCAAAAAGGTTGATGGCGATGGGGCGATGGGGCCAGTATCAAGGCAAAACAAACAGATATTAAAGGCAGCCTAAGTTTATGAGAGAGCGGTATAAAATCAACAATAATTTTAACACGTTATTAATAAAATAAACATTATTTTGTAACATTTAAAAATCCCGGCAGATCTTAGTGGTTTTGCAGTTGGGGCAGAACACTATAAAGTAGGAGCCAGTATTGTTGCTGTTTTAAACTGAGCAGTTAGGGAAAATACTGACTCCTTAGTATTTTACCTATAAAACTAAAATAGTGTATATATATATATATATATGTACAACCCTCTTCTTTTCACAGCACCTCACCCACTCCCCTGTGGCTACAGGCCTAAGGCAACTCCTTCTGGAGTGCAACTGAACATAGGGATTATGCATCGGTGAAAAAAAACAATAACCAGGCTAGATTAAGACTAGTTGAAACCTTAGAACTGTACTAAAATGCAGGGGTGGGGTACCCAGGAAAAAATACGAAACTATATAGTGCAATGACACATCACTATGGTTAAAGGAAGCAAACTTTGATGCTTAGGATACAAGCACTAAGTTCCCTTTTGCACCAGCTTTATTCCTCCTTCTATATCTTCACAATAGCCATGCAAAGTAGGTTAGGTTGAGAGATGTTGCCTGCCTCAACTTAGGAAACAAGCAAAATGCAATGAGAAGCGAGTTCGAGATATTAACTGCACATGCTCAGAGTACTTTCTTTTTTTTTACTACGACTGTCACGGGCAGTTATATATTTTGCTGATAGGAGTCAGGTTCTTAGTGGCTATCCACTGCTATAACCCGACACATTTATGAATGGTGCACTGCATTCACCCCCAGTCTCCCAAAATAACGTAAAGGTTTTTTCACCTTGGGTGTTAGGACCACAGCAGATCCTCCACTGATGCTAATGATGGGGACGTTGGTCTGGGACGAGATGAAGTCCAGAATCTGCGCCACGGCTTCTGTGCCGATGTTGTCCTCAAAGACGATCCCGTGAATTTTCGTGCTGGACAGCATGTTGCAGATTTGGGTCAAGAGAGTCCTGGGGTTGGTGTCGTTCACTACTACGGTGACCGGGTGGATCTCTAGAGGCATATCCAGGAAGCTTTGGTGCGTCAGCCGGCTGCGGATGTGGACAGGGTAGGAAGAGCCCCCGAAAACCACTGCCACCGTTACCACTGGTTCCCCGGAGCTTGGCAGCGAGTCATCCATTAGGACAGCTGAACAGCCCAGCACCATGGACAGCACCAGGGTGTTTGTCAGAGCTCTGCCCATGTCCACCATGGATTGCCTGCAACCCAGGACAAAAGAGACATCGGTCGGAAAAGGACAGCGACAAAGGATCCAGAAGGGGAGCTGGAGGGAGGCATTAAAAGATGCTGTTTTGCCAGCAGATCTAAAGTCAACCGCACACAGCTGTTTAGCCACCAACGTGGGCCAGCCACCGAGCGTATGGGAGACAAGGGAGCCAATCCCAGCCGTCCGACAAGCTTGTCTGCATGATGTGCCACTTTTGAACACCTGCTTGCTGTGTGCATGCTTTGCATTTTTAGTTGCACATTAAAAAAAAAGAACAATTTAGGGGAAGACCCGTGTGAAGTGGCCCCTGAGCAATAAAGCGACAGGTGGATTTATTCCACAAAGCAGTCGCTACACTATTCCTCCCACCCCTTAATATAAGGCACATTTGGTGCCATGCTTTCTTCCCTCCAAGCCCAACCGCACCTCCTTCACCCATTCCCTATGTCAGATCAGCTCTCCAGCTAACCTCCACCCCATCTCTTTATCAGCCTGCCCCCAGCTTTCACTCTCCCTCCTTCCCCAGATCCCACCCCCCAGCCTTGCAGTCAATCCATTCTCACAATCCTTTGCCCTTTCTGAATCTATTTCCACCTTTTCTCTTGCCACTAAGCTCCTCTCCAATCACAACCCTGTTCTTCCCAAACATCCACACTCGGGTAAGTTTCCTTCCGTCATCCTGGACGCCCTTTCATCCGGGGGTGGGGGGATGGAGTGAGGAATCTGTGGCCCTCCAGAAGTTAACAAGACTACAAAGCCCATCACCCCTGGCCACGCTGTCTGGGGCTGATGGGAGATGGACTCCTGCAGCCTTTGCCAAGCCACAAATTTCCCCATCCCTGATCTAATCCCAGCCACTTCTACACTTTCCTCAACCCAAATTTCCCTCTGCTGCCACCCAGTGGCCATTTCCCAATGCTTCCTCGTTCTAGCTTTTTCCTAACGGGTCTCTTTGATTTCTTAGCGTCATTCAATCTCTGCTCGTGTATTATATATTCCCTTTTTAAAACATTCACTGCAGAGATCTCCATTTTTATTCTTCTTCTTTGGTATATTTTATAGGGCACATAGGCTTGGTAGACAAAACATCCCAGGTTCAGTCCCTGAAATCTCCAGGTGAAGCTGCCTGAAACCCTAGACAGCTGCTGCCAGCCAGTGCAGTCGGTATTGACCAATGGTCTGGGCTCCCTTTAAGGCAGCTCCCTATGTTCCTGTTTTGGTTAGAATAATGACTCTTCTAACACACAGGATAGACAGAGGCAAAAAGAAGAAGAAGCAAAAAAAAACTCCAATGCAAAAGGCTCGAGGCTAAATTGCTTGGCGCTTTGTATAGCTGACAATCAAATATTTAAGAGGGAAGACTCTCCCATTCCATCAGTCATCTGCACTGTAAATCATCACTGTAAATTCAACACTCATTGGCATCCCTGCCAGCAACCGCCAGTCACACAATGTTCTGGATCTCTCTCCCCCTTCTGCTGCATGAATTGGAAGATCAGCACATCTTACCCTAACAGTGGATACTCTCAAAGCAAGATCTTTGTTAGCAGAAGTGGAAGAAAACTGCCCTTCCTCAAGCCAAGTCTATGCTTCATCGAGGGCAATTTAATTGGGTTATGCTTTGCAAATCTGCTTTGGGTAAGGGGCTGCTCTGCTTCGGACCATTTCGGATGAGACCTGCTTTGCTTCAGATCTACAGTGAAGGGTGGCTTTGGTTTTCCAAAGCTCCATGTGTCTCTTCATTGACTATAGTGAAGAAATCAAGAAATGGCTAAAAAAAAAATTGGGTTTTTTTAAAAACCTTTTTGCCAGAATTGGATTAAACTTACAGGTAGTGTAGCTGCTTCTGAAGGGGTGAAAACCTGCCAAATTTCAGATTGGTGTTCTCCAAAGATTCACAGACATCCCAGTGTTTAATTCCCTGACTTCAGCCAAATGCAACTAGGGTCAGAATGGGATGGAAAGTGGAGGGGGAAAGGAAGTGACTTGCCTAATTGCTAGCACTCAGGCATAAACAAACAACTGCAAGTGTCAAGAGGAATTAGGATGCAAGAATAGGATTGATTTCAAGAAAGCTTTGGTCTGGACTGGAATAAGATCACACAAGCAAAACACTACCACCAACAACAATTCAAACTGTTTCAACTTTGCGGCTCCTAGAAGAGTAATCATCCCCTCCAATTGCAACTGGAGAACCCTGGTAAAGTCAAGCCCTAGTTGGAAGCTGTAGCTGTCAGTCACAAAATGACACTGACTCACTCACACAAAACCCACTTTCCTCCCTGCCTCCCTAGCATTCTCGTTTTATGGGGAGCTTGTGGGAGGTTCAGAAAGATATCCCATTGACCAGAAAAGTGTCCAAACACCCTAAGTGGGTGGGTCTCAAGCTTGGAGAGCTGATCACTTCACTTTGAACAAACCCAAATTATAAGACCTACTTTGCTTTGGAGGAGGTCTGAATACTTGCAGAGCAGCCCACTTCAGGGTGATATTTGGGCCTCATCCAAAGCAGATATACACCCCACATACTATTTATACATTTACCCCTTCTGCTCCTCCAGGATGCACCTGAATTCTGAGACGAAGAGGGTGGAACAGTTATGAACTGATCTTTTGATGAGTGGAGAGGGAGCCATAACACAACACTGATCAGCACACATCTCTCTGCGAGTGTGCCCTGTGCATGAGAGAGTGTGGCCAGCCACACACACTTTTGTCCCCTAGCAAGTGGCCCTTGGAAGGTTAGCCAAAAGTGAATGCGGCTCTCAGGCTAAAAACAACAACAACACATTAGCCACCCCCTGATACAGAAAATACCACCTCGGTGCAGCAAGCAGGACGAACTTTCTGCTCTGCCATCACATAGGTTTTCCCTCCACCCTCTCTCAGTTTCCCTTCTTCTGATGCTCAGTCTAAGAAATTGCTCTCTCTCACACACACACACCCGAGCCTATACAGTGGTACCTCGGGTTAAGAACTTAACTCTTTCTGGAGGTCCATTCTTAAACTTAAACTTTTCTTAACCTGAAGCACCACTTTAGCTAATGGGGCTCCCATTAGCCGCCACACCACCGGAGCACGATTTCTGTTCTCATCCTGAGGTAAAGTTCTTGACCCGAGTTACTATTTCTGGGTTAGCGGAGTCTGTAATCTGAAGTGTCTGTAACCTGAAGCGTCTGTAACCTGAGGTACCACTGTAAAGTGTAATTCGGTGATATTCTATGGCACACCGTACTTCCCAGGTGAAAGAAAATTACAGGTGCAGAAATGAAAAATGTTAAGATGGATGTTGGTGCTAATAAAGAACGACTGGGAACAATATGGAGAAGTTAGGCAAAAGGCTTCTCTCAGCTGGGACAGCTCTCCCTCAAAGCAGAAGGGAGGAAAGGAAAGAGCCACCCAAAACATTTTGCTACCTGAGGTAATGAACAAAAGGCACCCCCCTCCCCTCTTCACATACAGAAGTCATCCAGACTGGCAGTAGAGCCTGACTTCACCACTAGTGATGATATTATGTCTTCCACAGTACCTGAGGCACAGGGCCAGATTAAGGCCTTCAGAGGCCCTAAGCCAGCCTTTCTCAACCTGTGGGTCCCCAGATGTTGTTGAACTACAACTCCCATCACCCCTAGCTAGCAAGGCCAGAGCTCAGGGATGATGGGAGTTGTAGTCCAACAACATCTGGGGACCCACAGGTTGAGAACCTAAGCCATGAAAACAGTATGGTGCCTCCCATGTAATTCAAAATGAAAACAGTACTAAAAAATAAAATAAAATTTTCTTCTTTGAAATGACACTAAACTTACACTGCTGAGGCAGCAGACTAGTTTGGGGGCAGGGGGAAGGCAGGCCATGTAGCGTAAATATCAAGTGATGCAACTTTTTTTTAACCTCATATTATCCAATTTTCTAAAAATTTTGTACACTTGTTGAATGATCATAACTAAAACTAACATTCTACTCTTTTCCCCATGCCATTTGTGAGTTATGAGGGTTTGAAATTTTCCCCCAAAAAACAAGGACCATTTTGGCCTTGCCAGGCTACACAAAAACCTTAAAAGCTCAGCCCAAAATGGAGATGTGTCAAAACTAAAAACACCAGTCTCTTCAAAATGTCATGGGCTTTAATATGATATGACTTACTGTAATTTTTAAGTTACAAAATTTAACATTTTAAAGGTAAAGGTAAAGGGACCCCTGACCATTAGGTCCAGGCGTGACCGACTCTGGGGTTGCGGCGCTCATCTCGCTTTATTGGCCGAGGGAGCCGGCGTACAGTTTCCAGGTCATGTAACCAGCATGACTAAGCCGCTTCTGGCAAACCAGTGCAGCACACAGAAACGCCGTTTACCTTCCCACCGGAGTGGTACCTATTTATCTACTTGCACTTTGACGTGCTTTCGAACTGCTAGGTTGGCAGAGCAGGGACCGAGCAATGGGAGCTCACCCCCTCGTGGGGATTTGAACCGCCAACCTTCTGATCGGCAAGTCCTAGGCTCTGCGGTTTAACCCACAGCACCACCCGCGTCCCAACATTTTAAAAAACATTTTAAAAAGTGATTAATAAAATGAATATGATTCACCAAGGCATAAGAGTTAAAAATGTTGGATCACTTGATATGGAAAGACCCATCTCTGTGGAGAAAAAAATAGAAGGTCTGGAAGGAGCAGCCAAGGGGATGTAATGGCTCCCATCTCTCTGCACCTGCTCTCTGAGGCATTTACCTCACTTTACCCAACGGTAGGGCTGGGTGGCAAATACCAGTCACATACCAGTAAATTCAGATTGCACAATTACAGTTGATTGGGAGGTCTTTCCCATCTATTTCCCCCCATCTATTTTTCCGATAAGGAAAGTGAGGGGGAAATGCACCGAAAAGTGGGGGATCCACACTTATTTTGACGCAATTCTACCTAAACATTACTCAAACAAATCAGAACAAAGGCTCATTATATAATGGCTGCCACTGTCTAATCACTCTAAAAACAAATCAGGATGAATGCTTGATAGACAGGTCACCTGGAAGTGCCCAGAGAGAAAATGGTGCCCCACTAGAGTTCTAAAACTGGGTTATAAAGTGCCCCTGCAAATTAAACATTCTCTCTGTTTTCCCCCCTCCAGCCACAAAGGAAATCTGCTCCATGACTCCCCAATTCTTTTTCCTCTATTTCCTGAGCAGTTAATAAAAACCCTCTTCTCCTTTCCTTCCACATTGCCCTTGGTTCCATAGCAGTTCAGTCTCTGAGTGTCCTTGAGCAATTTTTTATTTTTTAAAATGATGTTGGGGAGCAATTTTGTCACTCCCCCTGCTGCCCATCCTCCTGGTCTTATGACTCCTGCTGTCCCTTGGCTGTGAGCTGCCGCAACGTAGCCTGTCTTCACCATTTCATTTCTTCTTCTTTAAAAAAAAATTATTTCACAGCCTGATAGGCACCTTCAGTTCCATCAACTCAAAGATTAAGTACCAGCGGTAATAATAAAAAATTTAAAACACTTCAAGGGAAAGAAATTAGCTCTAACTACTTCTTTGGATGAGGCAGCAGTTAAAACAGCAGGTCTTGGGAACGAATGCTACAGGGCAAAAGACACACAGGTTTGGGAGCGGTCCCTAAAGCTAGCCTTGTCCCCACGCCCCAATCCTAAGCACAATCACACTCAGATTCCATTGACTTCACTTAGAGCCGGGCTACTCATTTGGATGGCTCCGTGAAACACCTGCCCTTTTGCTAGTGTTCACAAATGCGTAAAGCGCGGAAATAAAAGATGCATGCATATGCATCTTTTAAAAGCACCTTTAGGAGTGTCTGGGAAACTTGATTAGCATAGCGGTGCTTCAACAGGCATGCATATCCATTTCCCACCGCCACACGTTCACGCCATAATACATCAATGTTTCTTGCAATAATTGCAAGCCATAGGGCTGCCCATTAGTCAGCATAGGATAGTGAGGGACCCATGGCCCTGCAGATATGACTGGACTCCCATCGCCCCTGGCAGTTGTGTCATGCTGCCTAGGGCCGATGTGAGTTGGAGGCCAACAACATCTGCAGAGCCACAGGTTCCCCAGCTCTACTGCCGGCAAATGGGGACAAGGTCCCTGTCGCAGCCAGCAGCTTGAAGAGCCCTCTCTGCTCAACTTTCTCAGCTGCCTCAAAAAGGTCCCTGCAGTTCCCTTTTCCAAAATGGCTTTGAGCGGCATAGAAATGGCCAAACCAAATCAAACCGCTCTAGCTTGGTGTCCCAGCTCCAATTCAACTGCTTCAACAGACCGCAGAAACCCAAGACAAGCAGTTATGGAATCTAGCTGTGAGCCTTGCACTTTTCTGAAACTGTGTGAGTTACTAAACCATGTAATAAGACTGATCTTCGTGCAGCAGAAGGTTGGGAAGTTTTTAATGTGTGACATTTTGATGTATTTTTAATGCTTGTTGGAAGCCACCCAGAGTGGCTAGGGAAACCCAGACAGATGGCCGGGGTACAAATAATAAATTATTATTATTATTGTTATTATTATTATTATTATTATTATTGTTATTATTATTATTATTATTATGAGGAACCAAGCGTGGGTTGCAGCCTGAACTAAGGTAAAGTCCAAACACTGGCACTAACACCATACACATTTTTGGTAAAATAAATTAATAAGGAAGCAAGCTAGCAGGTTCCCAAATGCATGGTTAAGCTAAAAGTGGGTCCCAGGTCTGAAAAGGTTGAACTCTACTGCCTCATCCAATTACTACCTTGCCTATTTGCCAAAGTGGCCTCTTTGCAAACTCATTTGAGAGGACCTACTTCTAAGCACATATGCAGAGCATCAAGGCCATACTACCCAAGCTACAAGGACTGAGAGGAATTCTGCTGGCTTCCATCCCACTGAGGGATTTTACCAGAATGTGCTACATTACCTGGGGGGTTTTTGGGTCCTTCGGATGAAATCCTATGTGTAGCTCAGACAGGTGTTCCCAAAATACAGCCCACAGAATGGGGAAGCTTGACAAACTTTTTAACCTCCCTGCTCTTCACACAAGATCCAACAGGTGAGGCGTCAACTCCCTCATTTGGCTGTTCTCAGCTTCTGGCATTGTGATTTAACTCAGCTGTGAGAAAAACTGGGTGGTTTTCAACTAGGTTTTACTCCTAATGAACTCATAATAAGCATGACAAAGTAGTCATGTTTATTAACTTTAATGGGTCTGTTCTAAATATTAAAAAAAGTTAGCTGAATACCACCCTCACACACATTACAACCATTTCATTCCTGGCTATTTAGGTTTTATTCATTATATTTACACATATCTATAATGACCCATCTTTCGAAACATTTTATAAATTCAAAGCAAATCACAAAAATTATTTAGAATGTAGCACATCATACCATTTTAAAACTCTAATAAGAGTGATTAGATTTTTACTTTGAACAGAGTTTGTATTCAGCCATTAAACATTGTTCTTCCATCCATCTCTATAAGTTTTGAGAGGCTACCAAACCACATTCCTCATCCTTATTTCCCACAACCACTCTCAAAGCCATCCAAGTTGATTAGGGTTGTCATTTTCCCCCACCTTGGAAGCTTTCTGTATCTTCAAAAGTGACATAGCAGGTAGAAAATCAACAGGTGAAGCTTTCCCCCATCAAGATACAGGAAACATCTCAGGAAAATATTGCCAACACACATACATAAACACACACTACATTGCAGTGTGTGTTGTAGACATATGTAATACACTCCCATCCCTGAGATGCAGAATTTTATTTATTTTATTGTCTCTGGTTCCTGTGTCTTTTACAACAGACATGCCTGCAGAAATTTAAGCAAGCAAAACCTGTCCCAAACAATTCCTCTCTGTGCCAGGAAAACCTCATGGACTGAATTTCTGCATGCAAGGTTACAGTTTAAAGGCACAGCAGCAGCAGGAGGAGGAGGAAGAGGGCCAGTGAGCAAGTTGGCAGGCCCAACGTTCACTGAGCAAAATTCCATTCCACCCCAATGCTAACACCAGCTTGATGCCCCAAGCGCAAATGTTAGCATTTGGAAAAGGAAATGCAAAAATTTAACGGCAAAAACTTGGCCAGTGATAATCAAAGCATTAACGGGGTTGGAAGAGGGCGGGAATCAGTTTTGCCCTGGGCTCCTGCTCTGTCACTAATCCTGGTTTCCTCTCCATCCCTCTTCCTCTCTCTTTTTGCTGCAAGATGTCAGCTGCCAGCAGGAGTCTTGGAAGCACCAACTGTAATTAAAAACTGGATTTCCAAATACGGTGCTGCTTTGTGGGGAGAACATCCCTTGCTGGGCGGACCTTTGCCTGCTGGGCTCCATTTAGACAGATGCAAGCACTTAGCTGAGAAACAACTGGAGGAAACAGGGCATTGGCAGGGCCCAGGGTAGTTGCACTCCTGGCACCTCCCAGCACAATCCTCGGCACTTGCCCACCAGGCCCAATTTCTTTTCAGAAGATGGATACTAGAAGGTCACAGTGGCATAGCGTGGGTTGTCAGCACCCAGGGCAAGGCAAGTAATTTGCGCCCCCTAACCTGTGGATTTGCGCCCCCTAACCCTAACCCCCAGATGTTGCACCCGGTGCAGCTGGCACCCCCTGCACCCCCCACGCTACGCCACTGGAAGGTCATGCACACACTCAGAAGATCGTTCTCTTGAACTAGGTTGGGCTCAAACCATATTCTAGCAGGGGTGCTTTTGAATCTGGCATATTATAAACTGCCCAGCCATTCCCTGCATTAGTGAAGCCAAACATATTAGGTCATCTGCGCTGCACTCTTCATGTACTGTACACTGTCCCTTTAACTTTTGCACTGTTTTCTTAAGTGCCACCCAGACCCCAGACTTCATCTGGCTTAAGTGAAACACTGCTGCAGGTCTGCATTAAGACCCCTGCCAGGGGAACTGCGTAAACTAATTGATGGATCAATCCATCAACTTCTGATGGATGATTTAGTAGGATTGGGTCCGGCATCACTTTCGCTGTGCATGTGTGCCCGTATCCATACTCAGCAGAGTTACAGCTCAACGCAGCTCCTTCCTTCGGGTTGAAGGTACACACAGTAGACAATAAACACTCATGGATGCCATAAAGATTCAGTCAAGTGCAGAAGTTTACTTGACAGGTATAAAAGTGTATTGGTAGCAAATATATGCAATCATTCACCACTACCATGGTAAAGGCAAACTTGAGTCCAATAAGAGTCCAAGACTCTCTCTCTCTCTCTCTCTCTCTCTGCTTCTCTCCCCGCAAGGTGCAAGCAAGAGACTCACAACAAGCTACAAGTTACATAGAACAGTTGTTATCAGTACTTCCTGTCACATTGTGCATGTCCAAAAAACAGTTCCCACAGAAAATGTCCTTGCATAGGAAAAAACAATCTCAGCCTTCTGATGATTCCTGAAACAACTTCTCTGTTTCTGGAACAATTGATTCTCTCTCACATACAGAGAGAGAATGTCCAACACTAATAAAACAAAATTTGCCAACATTGATGTGGAGCCCGGATAGTCAAGGTACAACAGCTAACATTGACATCAAAGGACTTGTGACTGTGTTATACACACTTTAGGGCAGGGGAACCCAAACTTTTTTCAAAGAGGGCCAGATTTGATGAAGTGAACATGCATGAGGACCGACTGAAATTGTTGAGCTTTTTTTTAGGATGGAATCGACCAGCGGGCCGGATTAGGCCCCCAAAACGGACTTTGGACATGCCTGCTTTAGGGGACCCAAACCATACCACTTTTAATTCTTATATTATTTAAGTACAGAGCTGTGGCACATGGAGTAATTCAATCAAAGCGCAGAATACACCGTCGGTGATTCATCCTATGAACGAAATCTGCCTTGCACAGAGTCAAACCACTCAGTATTGCAGGGGGAGCTAACCTGTGGGCTCTCCAGGTGTGGCAGGACTAAGCATCTCCCATCAGCCCAGCCGGCATAGCCAATAGTCAGGGATTCCAGCAAAATCGGGAGGGTTAGATGCTCACCAGCCCTGCGATATTGTCTACTCTGCAAGGTCTCAGGCAAAGGTCTTTCTCAACGTTGCAATCTGAGATCTTTGGGGATGCTAGGAATGATGGGAAACCCAGATAATTCTGTGTTCTCTGCATGTGTTCTTTCACCAAATTGCAGCACCTCCAAGTATTCATGTTAAAATTCCTATTTTCCATTATAATTGAAGGAGAAATTGCTTTGCGACAATTAAAAGGAAAAAAAATCTGGATAAACTCTTTTCACAGTACATTTGCTTCATATTGCGGGGCAGATCTCCTAAAATGTGAGCAACTGCTAAAAATGATGAATGGGGTGATATAACCCAACTTCACATCTGTAATGGTGTGCATAAAAAGTGCTCTCTGCCCCACCCCAAGTGTTCTTTCGACTATTAATACCAACTGTAATGATTGTACTGGAGATAATTACCTCTGATGCTGTTCCAGCAGGGGTGATTAAGAGAGTCTGCTTATGGCATTTCCTTCCAGTACGAAGGAACTCACAGCACATTCCCTACGCATGTCCGAAGTATACCTCATTGAGTTTCATGGGACTTGCTCTTAGTTAAGTTTCTATAGCCTGCAAGCCTGTCGATTCTGCCCCTTCCTGCATGGATGGGGCTGCTATATAAGCACTATAGAAAATGTTCACTATTCATATATTTGGGGCGGGGGCAGAGAATGGGATAATCTCAGGTCTGCTGAACTGGGCTGCTTCTTAGAGGAAGAGCAGGATGCAACACGATAGAAAGGTAGAAGCCCTTTTCAAGTAACAACCGAGGAAGAAGGAACGTGCGCAGGTAGGAGAGTAAGATTCATGTCCACGGTAGGGTTGCCATATGTCCTCTTTTTCCAGGACATGTCCTCTTTTTCATGGGTAGTGTCATCCTAGCGATCGATAGTTAAGTCAGCAAATGTCTCCTCTTTTTTGCTCTTCAAAATACGGCAACGCTAGATGGGGTCCCATCCCTGACCTCCACACGTTAATTCAAACCTGTGCACTAAACAAAAGTATCCGGTTCTGTGCACAATGCATGCGCAGTAAATTCCCTTTTTTTACATGTGCAGTAAGTTCTATGCACAGAGCATGAATTAATGCATTTAAGTTGGGTGTGTGGCGAGTGAATGAGTGCAATCTCAGATTTCCCTCCTGCACACTGTCTTTCTCTGTTGTTTTCTAGAGAGGAATACATCACACACACAAAATACTATGTCACCCACTCTACTAGAAAATTCTTCTGGACAAGTCCCATAGAAATTACTTTCGACGAGGTTTGCACAGCACCACCTTATGGTCCTGGATGGGCCCAATCTGTCTATCTCCCCACACGGCCACCATTAGCAATTCCCAAAATCATCTGCCTGAGGCAGCCGCCTCGCCTCGCCTCATGGCAGGGCCTCCTTTGGTAAGTAACAAGGCCAATAAATCCATCACAATGCGACTGGCGTTATAACTCTTCTCAAAACATGTTCATCCATATGCAGCCTGGAGAGCAGGGATTAATGATGACAATCACATGGCTGCCTATCTCCACGGAAAGGTATCATCCTCAGCGTATCCCAGGGGGCACAAATCAGGAAAGCACTCTGTGCTGTTGCAAATTATAGCAATGCAGCCATTCCATGTTACTTTGAAGAGAGGAAGAGACCAAATATATATTATGAATGGGGGAGTTCTGATGATCAGACTAAGCAACACCAATGCAAGTGGGTCAATCCTAACAGGGGAAGGCACTAGAGTCTCCCTGAAGTTCTCTAGGGATTGGATATCCGATCCCCTGCCCCATACACACACCATAGAAAACATTCAGATGTGACGATTAAAGGGTTGGCTGTATTAGGCTTTGGCCTAAGATTTGTAGGGTGCTTTGGATACTCAAGATTTGCACCTCTGCTGAAATGTGAGGATCATTTTCCATCCTTATCTCTGGCTTAAATGTGGCATGTTTAAACACTGGTTTAGAGCAGTGTGCAACGAACACAATGAGAGGAAGGAGGATTGCAAACACAAACACACACACACACACTCCCTGCTGCATGCATTCATCAGTTCTGTATGCACAGAGTCTACATCTCCGCAAGTTATATACACAAGGAGGTGCAATCAGGGTGCTTGGTTGGTGCTTAAGTCTCCAAGTCATGCAACGCTGCATGCATATAGGCTCCATGCACATATAATGGATGAATGCGCAGAAGTTGGGAAGGAGGAAATGAGGGGAGCGCAAACCTGTCCGTACGCCCACCGGTGCATTCTGTTCATCATATGCGTGTTCAAAACATGACAGCAGGGCCGTCTTACCCATAGGCACTAAGGGTGTGGGGCACCCGGGAGCCGGGCTCTCAGGGGTGCCAGCCCGAGAGTCCGGGGCCCGAGAGTCCGAGGAAGAGCCTGCCCATCGGTCAGAGCGCCACAGCAGGCTCTTCTGCTGCAGGAGGCTCTGCGCCATGAGTTTGTGGGCGACTGAGCCAGCGAGACGCCGAGGCAGGCGGACGGCTCCACCCTCCTGCATGCCTGGGACTGGGCAACCGGGGCGGTGTGTGCCAGGCGGATCTTTGCACCCCTGGCTCATTAGGGATGATGGGAGTTTTAGCCCAACCTCTGGAGGGCAACAGGTTGGCTATCCTTGCAGTAGACTTTGCATCTAATATAATCCCTGCTTTCCCCCCTAGAAAAATAGGTGCCGATACTCGCCATGTAGTTGTTACTGTAAGTGCCACACTTTTTAACAATGAAAAAGAGGTGCCATTACTGTGTACCTTTGAGTGTACCCCCTGAAAAAAAGCACTGAATATAATGCATCTAAAACATGCATTCCAAACAAATACAGTGGTTACAGATGCTTCAGGTTACGGACTCCGCTAACCCAGAAATAGTACCTTGGGTTAATAACTTTACCTCAGGATGAGAACAGAAATCACACGGCGGCAGCGGGAGGCCCCGTTAGCTAAAGTGGTACCTCAGGTTAAGAACAGTTTCAGGTTAAGAACAGACCTCCAGAACAAATTAAGTTCTTAACCCGAGGTACCACTGTATCAACTTCCCCTGGCACAGAGACAAAATGATGGGGGAAATGTTTCAGCTCTTTCATTTCTGCATGTCAGGCGGAGGGGGGCTGCTTCAGACTCTTTCAAATGCATGCGCTGAGGGGGGCGGGTGGATTTTTAGGTTGGTAGCGCAAACTGCAGAGCAAGGTTTGAAGATCTGCTCTTGGAGCTCATATCTGGAATCTTTCAAAGAGCATTTGTTTTTGTTACTTGTATACTTCATAACAATGAAAAAGGGTGTTGAGAACCATTATGGGCCGCTAAGAGATTTCTACTTCAAACCTGGAAGGCTAAATGTCTGCTATCAGAAGACCTCAATGCCCTTGCTGCATTTCAAACTACTTTTTATAAAGGCTAACTTCACTTGGATACCTATCTGGACATTTGGATGACATAGATCAAGCTTTATGTGTAAACTAAGACAGATGAACTGATGGTTATTGCATTGCGAATGTGAGCTGATGGGCTTTTCTTTCTTTTCCACGCTTCCTCCTTTCCTTTCACTCTTTTTGGCTTTAATAAAATTGCGATAAATTAGAATACTTCGTGACAAGAGACATGGATATTCCTGAGGAATTATCACATGCAGCCTGAAGACCAGAAGTGTCTGCTCCCAACCTCCTTCTCCCTAAATGGTGTCCTCAGTCTGGCTGCTGTTAAATGTCCAAGGTAAAGCAAAGAGATGGACAATCCTAATGTAAGGCCAACTTTGCCTCTTTTGTTCCCTCCCCCCATTATTATTTTTTAGGAACCAGCCAGCCAAATAGAACATAAGAGCACCTTTAAGCATTGCAGGTAGGTCTCCCCCGCCTTCATACCTGATACCAAGGAAGGGCTATAACTCGGTGGTAGACCACATGTGTTGGATGCAGAAGGCACCCAGTTCAGTCACTGGTATCTCTAGTTAGGAGGATTAGGTGAGATAGCAGGTAGGCCTCATTGTCTGAGATCCTAAGAGAGGTCCCGTAGGTCAGATGAGACAAGATTGGGCTAGATAGCCAAAGAGTCTTAAACCTGATATAAGGCTGCTTCCTAAAAGGAAAACAACATGGATGGCCTAGCATTGAGGATAGGCTTTTAAAAAGAAGATATTTCAAGGTGGGAGATTAGGCAGAAGACGAGTGAGGATCCCAGGTGAGAGCTGGGAGGGTCCACCCTCATGACACAGAATAAAAGCTAAAATGTATTGTTGACAGAGGGCTCTGTATTCTTTTTAACGTTTCCCCCCTCTCCTTTTTATTCTTTTCTCTTTACTTCTGCTCTTTCATTCCCCACCCCCTCTTTAGATTAGTTTGAATTTTCCTGTTTTTTACGCAGAAAACTTTTAATGAAAATTTGATAATAAAAGGTTCAGTACTCAAGTATGCATCTGAGCTTTGCAAAGGAAAAAAAAGAAAGAAAAGAGGATAGGCTTTTAAGGCCTAAGTGGGGAACCCAAAGGAGAAAACAGCCAGGACAATTCAGTAGTACATCAAGGTCCTTATTAATTCACTAGGAACAGGAATTAGAATTGCAGTAAACTGTAGCCTGTTTGATGTGCCACCCTCCTTCACACCCTTTCAGATGCAGAGGGAGGCCACTGAGGGCTTTGGTGGCAATAGCAGCTGCCTCCTCCCCAGCTATTCCTTCTGAACCACCAGACATTCCCCTCTGTTGCAGGACTAAGCCACGTAAGGTGGCTGCCCTGTTCACCATGTTAACTTGCTGCCCTCAGGTGTGGCAAAGGATGCTGTCTCAACACGGACATTGAATTAAGAGTTAACCGTCCATCTGGTTGGCCTTTGTACAACGAATGGAGGAGGGGGAGCTCCATCTTGTCCTTTGCGCCTCAGGCGGCAAAATGTTTTCGGCCAGCCCTGATGGCCTAGGCTTGCGCACCAAACAGCTACAGGCGGTTCCTACCCTTGGCGAGGGTTGCAGGGCTTCCAGCCGCAGCTACCCTTGTGTACATAACCCCTTGTTATTAGAAGCATCGAGAGTCCCATGGACTGCAAGAAAATCAAACCTCTCCATTCTTAAGGAAATCAGCCCTGAGTGCTCACTGGAAGGACAGATCGTGAAGCTGAGACTCCAGTACTTTGGCCACCTCATGAGAAGAGAAGACTCCCTAGAAAAGACCCTGATGCTGGGAAAGATGGAGGGCACAAGGAGAAGGGGACGACAGAGGACGAGATGGTTGGATAGTGTTCTCGAAGCTACCAGCTTGAGTTTGACCAAACTGTGGGAGGCAGTGGAGGACAGGAAGGCCTGGCGTGCTCTGGTCCATGGGGTCACGAAGAGTCGGACATGACTAAACAACAACAAATTAGAAGCATCAAACTTAAGAAAAGGGAGGATCCAGATTCTGTGAACAGAGACCTCCCATTCTGCCAGCAGGAAATGTGATGCGTATCAGTGCTATTACAATGCAGGCTTCATATTTCTTGCCACATTGCATGAGCATAAGACATGTCGGTCCTCAGCACATATGGGGCAAAAGGGGGCCTGCCACGGGGACGTATAGGAGTTGTATTGGGATCGCAGAAGCAAGGGGCAGTGAAATATTTGACTCTCAGCAAGGAGAAAAGGTGGGACCTAAATGATGCTACTATCCTGGGCCAGTTTCTCAAGCGTCTTAAGCTAGGAGGTAGTTCCTAGGTCCCAGTGCCTGCCCGATCCTCCTCAACCTCAGCATGGGGAAATGGAGAAGGCATTGAAGCCAATACAAACAGACACCTGATACCTTCTCAGAGCTGACATTCGCAGTTATTGTGACTGCATCAAATTTGTGAAGGCATCGTAACATGACATACTCAAGTTTACACACTCCAGCCTCCCTGCCTGGGCTGGGCCAGGCTGGTAGGAAAGGCTCTTCTATTCATTGCTGTGAATTTCCAAGTATTTTTAGCCCTGTGATCAATAATTCATGGTGATTATGGCATCAACTACCTGAGACCAGTTTAAAAAAAAACACCCAAAAAAAGAGGCCCGGAGTCTCTTAAATCCAAGATTCGCCCATTTTAATTTCACTTCAAGGACATTTAAACACACTGTAGGCAGCACTTTCTCCCCATAGAGGCTAATAAGTTTCTTCTGTATCAGATTTGATGCACCACTAACACTACAGAAACTCCTGCATCATGCTTCAGCTGCTTTGTAGCTCCATCTTCAGCTTCAAGGCTACCTCTGTCTAGTGAGAAGAGTTATGCACACCAGAACCGGCCTGCTTGATACCAGGACTTAATCTTTAACAGAAGAAGAGCCAACGTTCAAGTATCACAGAAGCAGGGACAGACTTTGGTCTTTCGTGGTTTTCTCCCGATTGAAGTGCAGAGTGTTTGAGGTCTGGGACATTCGCAGGGAAACCAAAATGCTTGTTTACAAAGCTATTGTACTACCAACCTTACTGTATGCTTGTGAAACATGGACCACTTATAAACGCCATCTCCAACTCCTCGAAAGATTCTATCAACGTGTCTCCGAAAAATTTTAAACATCACTTGGGAAGACAAGGCAAATTAATATCATTGTACTGGAAGAAGCAAAGATCACCAGTGTTGAAGCAATGATTCTTCAACATCAACTTCATTGAACTGGTCATGTTGTGTGGATGCCTGATTATTGTCTTCCAAAGCAACTACTCTATTCTAAACTTAAAAATGGGAAGCCTAATGCTGGTGTTCAACAAAAGAGGTTTAAAGACTGTTTCAAGGGAAATTTTTAAAATATGTAGTATAAACACCAACAACTGGGAAACGCTTGCCTGCAAGCGCTCCAACTGGAGAACAGCCTTTACCAAAGGTGTCATGGGCTTTGAAGACACTCAGGACGCAACTCAGGAAGCAAGGGAGAAATGTGCTAAGAGGGAGGCATGCTTAGCAAATCCACACCGTGATCAACCCCTGCCAGGAAACCAATGTCCCCACTGTGGAAGGATGTGTGGATCCAGAATTGGCCTCCACAGTCCCTTACGACTCATTGTTAAAACCATGTTTATGGAAGACAATCTTACTCGACTATGAGTCATGACCAAAGAAGAAACTTCAGCTAGTGCAAAATTCAGCAGCCAGGTTGCTCACCATAGCAAGGTGGTTTGAGCATATTAATGTTAGACAGTGAAAAGGAGGTTGGAAACTCCATGGTTCCTTCATAACATCAAGTTCGCTACTCAATGCTAAGATGAAGATCCAGAGCCAGAGAGATAGATTGAAAACCAGAAATGAACAACAAAAGTAATGTTATGATCCCCTGAACATATCATACATGAAATGTCATTTGAGCTATGGGGGCGGGCGGGTGTTTGTGTGTGTGCGCATACACCACAAGTGTCCCGAAAAACAAGAACATCCCATTTCCCCCTGCAAGAGTACAGTGGCCATTTTAAGTGCACAATTTCATGCTGAGAACTCGCCATTAAAAAAAAGTTGGTTTTGGGGGGGCTGCGATATTGCAGTGTGCCCAAAAATGAAAATGGATTCCTTACGTCCTAATGGTGGCCAAGAGGCAGATACAGATGAATTGGAAGCATAAAGATACAATTCCCCTTAATCAATGACTTGACAACATGACAATATTGGCAACATATGAATGGGCAGCTTATAGATGCAGACTCTCTTTGGATAAATACAATGATATTTGGAATGAGTTTACACAGAATATATTTGGTTATCAATAACTATGTGTGTATTAGGATAAAAAGATTATAAACATCTATATACTAATGTATGGAAATGTAACAGAGTATCCCCCCCCCTTTTTTTTATCATTCTCACTCACTTTTTTCTTTCTTTTTTTGGTCACTCTACCTTTTTATAAATTGAATTCTTCAAATAAAATACTAATAATAAATGACTGGTTCATACAGACCAAAAAGGGTCGCCCTTGTGAAATTTGCTAAAGGTGCCCTGTAACTCTTTGACCTTGCTCTAAGGTACAGCGCACCCTGGTTCCTATCCAGCAAAGCACTTACGCATGTGCTTAAACTAAGCACAGACTTCAATGGGATTATTCACAAGCATAATGTTAATAATCATACTTGAGTGCTTTGCTGGGCTGGGGCCAGATTGTTCACCTCTTTCCTCATCTCACTGTCCCCTGTATCTCACAGCAGCCCCTTAACCTGCAAAAAATAAAACACAAAAGAGGCGACTTCTTAAGGGCAAATGCAAAGATCAATTCACCTAGCTCTAAAAT
The DNA here is from genome assembly GCF_965153285.1 of Podarcis tiliguerta. Classification (NCBI taxonomy): domain Eukaryota; kingdom Metazoa; phylum Chordata; class Lepidosauria; order Squamata; family Lacertidae; genus Podarcis; species Podarcis tiliguerta. Next base: position 89,391,630 of record NC_139535.1, on the reverse strand, counting down.
ACACACTATTCCAGGGCTAAACAGTAGCATCTCCTTAAGTGCCAAGTTGCAACACACACACACACACAAAAAACAGCCAAGGACAGGATAAAGAGAACGAGGATGCCATCTCCATTTCTAAATACAGAATTAAATTGAGGTCAGTACATTGCTGGGACTTTGGAAATCCAGCCAGAAGAACCCTTCAGCTCTGCTTGCAGAGCACCAGAGTGCCATGATTGACAACAAGTGGTCAGAACCTGGGGAAAGGGCACCTCCGAGACAAGGGTTGATGCCTTGTTTTCTGATTCTACAATGCACTGGGATGCAATTCACACCCATTTGGAACATCTTGAGCTTGCAACGCAATGTCACAGGCACTCCAAATCTCAATAGCACCCATTGTCTTATTCAAAGGAGACACCCCTGATCTGTGAAAGTGCCTTTCCCAATTCTCCCCCTCAGGAGCATTATGAAAAGCAAAGCTTGGGGAGACATCCTTCACGAGCCTGCGGGCAACATCTACATTACATACAGAGATTGGCTTTATATTAGCTGAACTGCCCATTGATAGCTGAACTGTGATAGCTGCCCCCTCCCAAAGAATCCTGGGATTCACAGTGTGCAAAAAATCCATTAGAAGTTCTAAATACCCGCCTACAGAACACTACCAGCCCCAATATTCCACAGGGAGAGGAATTACTGCTTAACCAGTATATATATCTTCTGTTCTGTAGACTAGGGGTAGGCAGAAGGGAGATCATGATCTAGTGGTAGATCCCTGGGTAATTTGAGGTAGATCAGCTAGGATTTCTGATTCACATATATTTAGCAGTGGCAACAATGAAGTGACTTCCCCTGAAATTAAGGAAGCTGGCAAGGGGAGAGTAACCTGGTTTGTGTAGCAGGACTTTGAGCTTGTTGTGTGTTTGTTTTTGGAACTCCAAACAAACGGATGGCTCTGAATTCTTCAGTTCTGGTGGTGCTGGGCTCAAGGGGAATTCAATCACATTGCAGAAAATCCAGACAAGCACACTCAAAGTTGATTTGCTGCTCTTGCGTAACAAACCCCACTGTCCTAAACTGGCTTTTTGGCAATAAAGAAAGTGATGGGGAAATGCATTGCAAAGTGTGGTAATAACACTTGCTTGACACAATGTTCTGTTGACACCCAGATATTCTGAAGGACATCCAGAATTTGCGAATATGAAAAGTTTGAAGTGTTGTAGCAACAACACTTATAAGGAGCTCATGGACAACATAGACTATGGAATAATCAATAAGTTCAGATAAGTGAGAAGCAGATAATGGAGATCACAACATTCACCTGGTCTAATAAACCCCTGGAAAAGTTCTCTCTTTGGCCAGTTCAGGGGAGGTCCTGAAGTTCTGACAACACTCCACGGTTTAAGGACATCCCAAGCAAAAGCAGGCAAACTTTGTCCATCACTTGCAGTAGGTTTAATGTTTTAGATGGCGGGTACGTTTCTGCCTAGATTGCATTTAATTTGATTTTAATAATGTATGGACCCTGTCCTGGGACCATTTGGTGATGGGCAGGTTTATAAATCTCATAAAAAACAAACTCTAGTGCCGAGCGCCATCAGCTATGAAGCCCAAATGGGACTGCCGAGAAACAGAAGAGAGGTGTCGGCATGTCTGGCATAACCCTCAGGGTTTGGAGAAATATGAAATACATTTAGGGGAAAGCAGTAGCAGCTTGTGTGGCTGGGCTGCACTGCGGAGCCTCCCTCCCAACACTGCCATCATCAATGAAGCTGACCTAGATGGAGATGGGCAGGGTGGCTGCAAGGTCAGGATTGTGTGGGCACATGGACTGGAGGAACACAGACTTGGCTAGACCAGGGCACCCGTGCAGCCTCAACCTCACCACCACACCACCCTAATCCCAGGTAAACTGCAGCACTGGTGGTGCGAAGAGGGCAGCTCTGAAACTCCACCCTGCCACTACTGAGGGGAAGATAAAGGGGAGAGAAATCTCCCCAATGGACCACTGAGAACAGAAGATGCTCAGCAACCACAGGATTCTTAGTAATGAAAAGCTGGGGGAGAGGGAGGAATGGAATGGAGCAAGTGGTCTGGCACCCTGAACAGGAGTGTACCACACTGCAATGTCTCATTGCAGGACCCGCTTACCCTCTTGACTAATAAAGGTAAAGGGTAAAGGGACTCCTGACCATTAGGTCCAGTTGCGGACGACTCTAGAGTTGCAGTGCTCATCTCGCTTTATTGGCCGAGGGAGCCGGCGTACAGCTTCCAGGTCATGTGGCCAGCATGACTAAGCTGCTTCTGGCGAACCAGAGCAATGCACGGAAACGCCGTTTACCTTCCCGCCGGAGTGGTACCTATTTATCTACTTGCACTTTGACGTGTTTTCGAACTGCTAGGTTGGCAGGAGCTGGGACCGAGCAACAGAAGCTCAACCCATCACGGGGATTCGAACCGCCAACCTTCTGATCGGCAAGCCCTAGGCTCTGTGGTTTAACCCACAGCGCCACCTATGTCCTCTTGACTAGTAGCAAGGCACAAACTGATCTACTTCTTTCGATCAGCAACAACCCCTTTCGAACAAAGATGGGACCAAAAGTAGCACTAGAAGCACCAAGCCCCCCCCCTCTGTTTTTCTCCCTTTGATATACCAGCAGAGAGACGACAATTCTTTCACTGAGTGTAAGTAAACAAGCATACCTAAACTCCAGACCCTATTCAAATCGTCATCCTTTACTCACTTTGGCCCCACCTTTAAGGCTGGATTAGTCCATACAACAGACAAAACGAGGACATTTCTTTTTGCAGTCATTTGGGCAAAACCAAACCAAACCAAACCAACTCGCAACAGCACCAGTCAAATCTGGCTCCCTACTGAAAAAGTGTAGGGGGTGTTAGGGGAAGTGTAATACTGCTAGTGGGGGACATGTTGTGCTCCTTCTCGGGTGGTTTGTCCATCTTTGGACCCCACCCTGTACTCAGCTCTCACCTGTGGCTCCTAGAAGCTGTCAGTATACGACAGTGGCCACACCCTGGAAATGGCTTCAACTGACCGGCTAAACCAGGTGAGGGTAGCCAATGGGTCTCAAACCCTCAGCGAGTTAGGGACTTGCGAAGATGTGGCAGATTGAGCGGATGAGACCAAGACTGGACCCAACAGTCAAGAAGGAGGTTTCTGAATGTGCTGTAGAGAGAAGTGAGGGACAGATGGGGTTCATCAACCTGGAAAGGAAGCCCATCTAGGATCCTAAACCGCCAGAAGGCCCTTGGCATTGGACCTCAGCATCCGGGCAGAACGATGGGAGTGGAGACGCTCCTTCAGGTATACTGGGCCAAGGCTGTTTAGGGCTTTAAAGGTCAACAGCAACACTTTGAATTGTGCTCGGAAACATACTGGGAGCCAATGAAGGTCTTCCAAGACCGGTGTTATATGGTCTCGGCGGCTGCCCCCATCACCAGTCTAGCTGCTGCATTCTGGATTAATTGTAGTTTCCGGGTCACCTTCAAAGGTAGCCCCCACGTAGAGCGAAATGCAGTAGTCCAAGCGGGAGATAACTAGAGCATGCACCACTCTGGCGAGACAGTCCACGGGCAGGTAGGGTCTTAGCCTGTGTACCAGATGGAGCTGGTACACAGCCGCCCTGGATACAGAATTGACCTGCGCCTCCATGGACAGCTGTGAGTCCAGAATGACTCCCAGGCTGCGCACCTGGTCCTTCAGGGGACCAGTTGCCCCATTCAGGACCAGGGAGCCCTCCACACCAGCCCGCCCCCTGTCCCCCAAGAACAGTACTTCTGCCTTGTCAGGATTCAACCTCAATCCATTAGCCGCCATCCATCCTCCAACCACCTCCAGGCACTCACACAGGACCTTCACTGCCTTCACTGGTTCTGATTTGAAAGAGAGGTAGAACTGAAAAAGAATTCATCCTCTCTTGTAGGATGTGTCTTACCCCTCAAGAAAACACTTACATAAGTGGGAGAAAAGACTCGGGTCCAATTCATGCAAGAGAACGTCAAATCCCTCGCCCCAATCCTTACAGAATGCTGTGACATCACAGCATTCTGTAAGGAGTGAGAAAAGGCTGAGACAGTTTCCTGCTGCATGGAATAATCCTCTCTCCCACTCATGTGGGCACAGGGGGTGGTAGCCCATTTAAGTTTCACACAGAGATTCTTATACAATAGGGATATTAGGTCTTCCTGTCATTCTGAGATTAGAAGCACAAAGGGGAACCTAACTGATACAGTTAATACAGAGAAGCAGTTGTGATCAGTGTTGCATCCATATCGCTGGGTACTCATGGCTAGCCCAGCTCATGGAAATAACTCCAAACCTCCCCCCCCCCCCGCAACTTCACAGGGCATCCATCTTCCTCAGCATTTCCAAAACCCATCACGTAAAGGCAGCAGCTGGCTTGGGATCTGCAGCCCGGGCTCAAATCACAAATCAGCCACAGGCGAGTCAATCATACAATCTCAGTTCTTCATTCCAAGGAGGGTGGGGAGGAAAACAAATGCGAGGCAGGCACACACAGCTGTTGTGTGAATGAGGCTCAATCAACAAGTACAGCAGAACAAGATGGTACAAGTGATTGCACTGTTTCAGAGTACATTTGTGAATGTCCCACCCCTCCCGCCATATACAATTTAAAAATCAAGTTTACACAGCCCAGCTTATTCCTAGGGCAGTTTTAAATAGCAAAGTAACTTGCAAGGGCTTTTGCTTTCTTCCTTTCTAAATGCGGGCATCCAATCATGTCCCCCACCACCACCCTATGCAATCTGGAGTGGTACAGTCACTTCTAAAACTGCAGGACTCTGCCACTTCATTCTGCTCCATACACAGACCTGCCCTGAAATAAGAATTGTTGCCTGCTTAAAAGGCAGTCTAGTTAGCCAAGGATAATATTCTGAAGTTTTACTTCCTCCAACTGGACAGGTGAAAGAAGCCTCTATTCTGTTGAGAAGTCATCTTTGCCAAGAAAATGTTATTTGCTTAAGACTCAGGGTCCAACGACATATTCAGTCAGAGACAAGTGATGTGAAGCCAAACCATGGCTTAGCACAAATGCACAAGCTGCTGGAGAGGAGATTGTGGCTATTTTGCTGTTCCTCTGATCCTGCTGCTGTTGCTGCACTCCTGCAAGCAAAGCCATGGTTTTGCTTTGAATGTTATCTGAACCTGGGCTCAAGGTTTGTCTCATTCCAGACAGGCCACAAGCTGTATATGGTGAACAAAACCTTGGTTATAATTATTGGCTTGTCTGGGGCAGAGACAGACCTCACGCCTGGTTGAGATGACACACTGAGGCAAATCAGTTCAGTTGTATACTAAACATGTACCTCCTTGGTAGTGGCGCTCTCCCTGTGGAACGCCCTCCCTTTAGGTGTCAAGGAGATAAAGAAGTACACAACTTTTAGAAGACATCTGAAGGCAGCCCTGTATTGTGAGATTTTTAAAGCTTGATGTTTTTAGATATGCTGTAAGCTGCCCAGAGTGGCTGGAGAAACCCAGCCAGGTGGGTGGAGAAGTAATAATAATAATAATAATAATAATATTTCCTGCCCTGGCCTTTGACACACCATATACCTGTATTTTAAGGGCACCCCTCTATGCTTCTAATTGTAAATTGTTTTAGCAATTTAGCTGGTTCCAATGTTGTTGTTTTACACTGTTGCAGCTTGCCCTGGGAACTTGTGGTGAAGGGCAGGTGAGACATCTAATAAAAAACAACAATGCTGAAGCATAAAAACTCCAGCAGCAGAGATTAGAATTAGTAGAGAACTACTCTCAAGCAACACCAGAAGATATTCCAAGCAGGTTTTAAAATTTAAAAAACCTGCGAAAGAAATAAAAAGAAGCTTTCACCTGGTGCCCAAAAGACCACAAAGTGAATGCCAGGCAAGCCTCTATGAGGACAGCATTCCATAGCTAGGGTGCCACCATTGAAAAGGCCCTGTCCCCAGTAACCACCTGCCACACATTTTCTTGGCAGAGATACCAAGAGAATGGGACATAAAGATTTAAGACCATAGTCCCCAGCATGGCACTCATAGGCACCATTGTGTCCTCAGACATCCCTTGGTGTCCACCAAGGTTTCCACTGCTCCTTCTTATTTTTTTACTTTAAAATATGTATTTTGTTTGTTTGGGGGGAATGCTTTTTGGCAGGCAGCTTTTTATCTTTTTTATTTTGGGAGTATAGGTGTTTGCTTGTTGTTTGGCATTTATGTCTTGATTAGTCAGTTTTCCTTTTGCAAAATGGGTATTTTGAGGTGCCCATGGCAGTTTCTTCGATTTCAGATGTGTCTCCCAGGCCCCAAAAGGCTGGGGGTTCCTGATCGAAGGCAATTCAGAAAAAAGGTATTAACATGGAGATCACTTCTGCCTAGGAAACTTTATGAGTGCCATGTGCAGTTTGTCAAATATGAATGTGACAATGCATCTATTCCACTGCACCGTCAGTTGTGGCTTCCTGCTGAACATACCTGTATCAAAATAGCCACCAAGCATTCATCACAGCTGATGAACTACTCACAGGAATTATGTAAGCAGCTTCCATGCGGGAAGCGCCTCTCTCACGTGAAAATCGTTTTGATGTGTTAATATCCCTGATCAAGCAAATGCAGAGGGAAATTGTGGGAAAGTATATTCAGTACTTGTGAACAGCTGCAGATACTGCCAGCTAAGGCTTCTGTTATTCTTATCTATCATCATCATTTACTAATTTATCGATTGCCTTTTACACACATCTCAAGGCAATTTACAAACACACCATAAAACAAGTAAAAACTACCCCCACTGATAGCCTCCACTGTTTGCAAAAGAGAAAAGTCATTAACTGAATTAGTATCTTCCAAGGGGTGGTCATGCAAAAAACGGTATTTCCATTAGCGTGCCGGTCTGTTTAACTGACACAACAATGGGCAGCTGCAACGCATTGCACAGCAACAGCAGCAATAGGAAGTTGCGAGACCCGTGAAAAAGCTACTTGCCCACATAGACACAACATCTTTTCCAGATTGTCCCGTCACAATTACCTGCATGGAGCTGTGCAATATTCAACTACAGTGGTACCTCGGTTTAAGTACTTAATTCATTCTGGAGGTCCGTTCTTAACCTGAAACCGTTCTTAACCTGAAGCACCACTTTAGCTAATGGGGCCTCCTGCTGCTGCTGTGCCGCCGGAGCACGATTTCTGTTCTCATCCTGAAGCAAAGTTCTTAACCCGAGGTACTATTTCTGGGTTAGCGGAGTCTGTAACCTGAAGCGTATGTAACCTGAAGCGTCTGTAACCCGAGGTACCACTGTACAGTGGTACTTCAGGTAAGAACTTAATTCGTTCTGGAGGTCTGTTATTAACCTGAAACTGTTCTTAACCTGAGGTACCACTTTAGCTAATGGGGCCTCCCGCTGCCGCTGTGCAATTTCTGTTCTCATCCTGAAGCAAAGTTCTTAACCCGAGGTACTATTTCTGGGTTAGCAGACTCTGTAACCTGAAGCGCCTGTAACCTGAGGTACCACTGTACAGAGGAAGCACAAGCACAACAATATTGCTGCAGGTGGGTGGTTGTGATCAGGTTTCATTGGTTTGCTTTCCATAAATCCAATTAGATCTTTCTCCAGCTTTCCACTCACTTGTCCATCTCCCTGCATTTGTATCGGGATCCCTTGACACAACCTACATGCAACGTCGCCATTTCACAGAGGAGCTGCGAGGCGAGCAATTTCTCTGAAGCATTCTGCTGGGGACAGAACCACGCCACTGACACAGGATGACTGCTATTTTTCTAGCAAAGGAGGTGCTGAAACTCGCCATAAACACCCCCTTATTCTCTTATAATGGGAATGGCGCCCACTGAGAGGTGCCAAAATTGAGTCTTGGCTGGAAAAAAAGCCCTGCCTAGCTCTGCAAAGTGTGACGAAGGCTGAAGAAGTCAAAAGTGTCTGGAGCTAAAGTGATTTGGAGATTGTTGCAAGGATGGCACTTAGTGAGCGTAAACAGAATTGTGTTTGTTTAACTCTTCCAAAGGCTGAGACCTGAAATGTTTAGTAGCATTTCAGTAATGTCAAGGGCAGGAGAATGTGGACAGTAAATTTGAACAGCAGATATGAAGAGCTGAGAGAGGACCAGCAATTCAGAATTGTAAGGTATTCCTCCCTGTTGTGGGGTGAAAGGAATGCGGCAAAACAGAACCCAAAGATGAACTACTGAGAAAATGTATAAAGTCAGTAACTATCTAGGCTTGATGCACCCATCTCAGGCTACGGCTGGAATCAAGCAGTTCCAATCACCCCTGTGTCTCAGAGATGACTCTCCACGATGCTGCTGTTTCAACCCAGAGCACAGAATGGATGGAAAAGGGACCAAGAGGCTCCAAATGTGCTAAATTCAAATATACCTTTTTCCTATTTTTACTGGTATGTCAAGTGATCCAAGTCTTGCCAAACTACAAGGGAACGAGAAAGACCCAAGGAAATATTTCAAGAATGAGAGTTGTAAGCAAGTATAGACTCCTGTGCTGTGCTTTCCCTCTGTCAGTTTCAAGCTGTGGCCGCACGGAACACCACCAATTCTGCCTTTCTCTCTTCTTTCCCCAGGAAATACGTAGCAGGAAGAGCAGTTGGTGATGGTTCGATCCTGCTTCCCTGCCTGCTTGTCCAGTTTTCCTGCATGCTACAGAGTCCCACCCCCCACCCCCTGCTCTGACTGTACTTTTTAAAAATGTATTAAAAAGAGGGAGGAAAAAACAGCCTCTTTAATCCATATTTCCTAAAGCCCTCTAAATAAGCATCACATAAGTACTTATTTAGGAAAATTATTTAAAAGGGAGATTATGAGCCGAAAGGATTGGGAAGTCACTGCTGCTATGCTGAGGGTGGTCAACCCCAAGGCATTTCAGAGCTACTACATTCCCTCTTCAAACAAGGCAGAGGCCGTGGGTGCAGGGAATAAATTCAGGTGGAAGCAAATCTTGGCCTATGTCCCCACCGCCACCTTATGAAATGTGGGAGCAGATTTGGGCCTTGGTCCTGAAGTCGGAGAGATTTTTTGCTATTGGACGCAATGGAAGGGCAACGTTTTCACCTCTGTGGAGCTCAAGGAAAGTGAAGGCTGATGGCTTCTTGAGAAAGCCCTCAAAACCCAGTACTGCGTATTTCTCTTTCCCAGGAGGAGGAAGAAGAGGAAGAGCATCTACCTTATCACAGCTCCCAACATTTTGCATGCAATGCTCCGTTTGTAGGGAACACCTTTCAAGCATATTGTTTTATAATATACATAGGCAAACCTGTCGCAGCCGTATTTTGTTGGTGCTGCCGTAAACAGTGAATTTTGTTGGTGCTGCCGTAAACAGTGAATTTTGCTGGTGCTGCATTTGCCAACACACACACACACACACACACACACACACATTTTGTGGATTGCTAAAGAGTACACAGAGAAAGGTGGAAGAGAAGAAGGAAAACCCCAAGAACAGCAGCAAAGAGTTCCAGTGGAAATGAATGGAAACTGAACAGATCCTTCCCTTGTATATCCATGGAGCTTGCAGAAGAGAACCTCCTGGGTGCCCCCTCTTCACCTCCAGTAGGAGCAGAGTTTCCAGTTTCTAATTCCAAAGGCGGTGAGACTAACCCCATCCCTGACAGCGCTCAGGCTGCGGGTGAAAACATTCCGATTCTGCATAGCTTTTAATGCATCTTTAATATATGAAAGAAGGTTTTAACTCTGCTTTTTTCTCCCATGTTAAGGTTTCAGTTTTCAGTTTTTTTACTTGATGGTATGATTTGTTGTTCTTTTCTTTTCTTTTTAATGGTATGATTCCCCCCACCCCCCATTAAAAAAAAATATATCCAACCAACCTGGAGAATATTTCATTTTAGATTCAGTTTCTTTCTCGCCACTCATATAAAGTCATGGCAGGTGGTTATGGGGAACAAAACGACCTTATTTATAAACCTCACTTTACTATCACCTTCCTCTCCTTCCAAAACGTATCTCCAGGTAACACACACAACTGTCAGTGGAAATTATTTTAACTCCCCTTAATTTTGTGGATGATGAAAATTCCTTAAAATATCTGTACGTTTAAATCTACCTGTTATCTGTGTGAGAGTTATATTTTGTTTATTTACTACTGTTATGTGTTGAAAATAAGCTCAAGGGGGTTACCCGCCCCCCTTTCTATTTTATCCTCACAACAACCCTGTTAAGTAGGTTAGGCTCAGAGACAGTGACTGGCCCAAGGATGCCCAACTTGGCTGGGTTGTGATTTGAACCCTGGTCTCCCAGGTCCTAGCCCCATAATCTAACCACCGTACCGCACTAACCAAAGCTACAAACTTTTTAAAATCCTAAATTTGAGGATGGAGTGAAGCACAGGTTTCCCTCCTCCACGATTGAGATTCTGATGTCTTTTAACTGGGCTAGAAGGATCACTTGCATTATAATGATCCCATTCCAGGAAACAACCCCACCGCCAAGTTTAAGAGAATATAACTAAAGGAAGGGAGGAAAGTTAGTTAGAACTGGGTAGCAGGGAATAGTGCCCGTTGTTGATATACAGAGGACAAAGTGGAAAACTGAGATTACAGAACAGAAGGAGAAAAAGGAACAGGGGGAGAGATTCAGGAGAATCTACAGTACTTCTGTAGCGCTTCCAAGGATACTTGAGGAGGGGAGAAGATGATGGTGATGTAATTCTTCCCCTCAGGAAGGTACTTCCATGACATGCCACACTCTGCCCCATTATCCTGTCTGACTTTTTGTTCCTCTACCCCCCAAAAGGTCTCCCTCTCTCTCTCCCCCCCCAAACTTCCGGATGCGCATGAATAATCGCCACACACACACCCCAAAAAAAACTTCGTTCCCAACAGCTACCTTTCCTCTAAGACCCCGATGCTCTAATGTATGTCCGCCTTATTAGTAGAAACCGTATTATTCATAGCATTCTTATGTAATTTCCCCCTGTCTCCCCTTTGCTCCTCCCGCAGCAACAGTTGGAGACGGGGCGGGAGGGAGGAAGAGCGTTATCAATACCAATTAGAACCCTAATCGTTTGTAGACAAATGCCAGAAGCCCAGGAGGAACATGGAGGAGGGGGGGGGGAGAGGGAGAGAGGACCATTTGTCACCGGGACAAGACTCCCTCCCTCCCGGGCTCCGGCTCAGACACGCAAGAAGGAAGAAGGGAGGGAGCGAGGCAAAAAATTGCAGCTTAAAAAGGTCGCATATGGATTAACCAAAAATAAATGCAAAGTGTCCTGCCTGATGCGATGTTACGCAAGGTGCTGGAAGGGGGGTGGGGGGGGGATGTAAAAATACCGACACTCGGCGATTTAGGAGGGGAGAACAAGCGAGCGCCAAAACACACACACACACACCCCAACCAAACTCTCTTGCCTTCCAACCAAGCCAACCTTGGTGTTTCGTGGAAACGTTCCCAACACGACCCGGAGGGTGGATGGATGGGAGCTGCTTTCAGAGTGAATGCGAGAGAGAGGGATAGTAAGGAAAGGGAGTTGTTTTTTAAAGGGAGGGCGAGTTCTTCCTCGGGGGTGCAGAACTTGGGGAAAGCGCCACGGACTTGGCGCTGCGCAAAGCCCTCCAGGAACAACTCCAGGCGTGACATTGACAAGGTGGCAGCGGGATGGGCGCCTCTCGGGTTACTTACTAGCCAGACGCCGCTGTTGCTGCTGCGGCGGCGGCGGAGGGAGAAGTAAACAAACCGGGGCTACTTACTAGAGGGCAAGTGCGGCGGCGGAGGGCTGCATCCCCTGGTCTCCGGGGCACGTCTGGGCTCCTCGCGGTCTCGGGAAGAGGCGGGTGCTGTCGGGGGTCGGCCCCCCTGTCCGCTCGCCAACCCTCTGGCGGCTGGCTGGGCGAGGCATAAGCGACCCTCGGCTCCTTCTTCCGCGCGTCCTCTCCCGCCTTCCCTGTCGCCACCACGGAGCCAGACGAGTGGCGCGAAGGGCTCTCCGTGGCTGCCTGGCGGGGGTCACCAGCGTATCCTTGCAAGGAGTGGGGACGCGGGGGACGGGACCGAGGGATCCCAACGGCTTTGGAGCGAGGGAGGTGGCGAGATCCAACTTGGGCAGCCAGCGGCGGCGGCGGCTAGCAAGGCGGAGGACTTGCCCTCCGTCGAGGGTCGCCCTTGGAGGAGGCGAGACGGCCGCGCGCCCGGGATGCCAGCAAGTGCCTCCTTCCCGCCCGCTTCATCGCCCTCCGCGGCTCTTCTCCATCTCCGCGGCCGAGGAGGAGGAGGAAGAGGAGGCGGGCGGGACGGCGGAGAGGATCTTAGACAGCAGCAAGGCTGCGCAGGGCGCTGGCACAAAGATCGGGCAGATGTCCTTCCGTGCGCGCGGGGCCGGCCGGGCTGCCATCCCCTCCCCTCCCCTCTAACCCGGCCTGAACCCTCCTGCAACTTGGCGCCTAGGCGCTGGGCCAGCGAGTCCCAGGAGGGGGACAGGTGGCTCCGATTAAAGCTGCCTCGCTCCGTCTGCGCGGGCACCGCTCCCAGTTTAGGGAGAGGGAGGGCGCTCGGGGCGGGAAGCGGGCGAGTGGCCTTGGCCTCCGCTCGCCCGGTGGCCTCGGTCCGCCTCTCGATCGCCCCCCTTCCCCAGAAAGGACACGCAGGGCAACCTCGCCTTTAAAGAAGCGGCGCCGTCGGAAGACCGAGGTGTCCCCACGTGCGGCGCCCATAGGCGGCCCGAAGAGGCAGAGGGTGCCTCGTAGGCTCTAAAGCACCCAGCACGCACCCGAGGTGGGACCGGGAGAAGCCAGGCGGATCCCAGCGCGGAACACACCTGCGAGCTAATCGGCGGAGTGGCCGGAGGAGCCCTCGCGTGCTCGGCGTACCGCCCGCGCTCCCCCGACGCTCAGCCGCCGCTGCCTCCCTTCTTCTCCCCAAGCTCCAGCCGGCAGGAGCTCGCCTGTGCCCTTCGGCCGCCCACCTCCCCTCCTTCTTCCCGCCGCTCCTGCCATGCTCTGCTACCCGCCGCGCCTCGAGCCCACGCTCTTCCCTGCTCCCCAGCCAAGAGCTTGGCGTCCCACCAAGGTCCTCTTCCGCAGCCTGTCCCTTTAAGGGCGCTCGGACCCCGGCCCTTAAGCAGGGCGCCGTGGGAGGGGCCTGGAGGGAGGGGGAGCCGCCCCCGCCCCTCCTACGCAAAAGGGAGGAGGAGGAGGAGGAGGAGGAGGAGGCGGAGAGCGCCGAAGCCTTCGGAGTCAGGAGCCTCCAGCTGTCGCCTGGACCCCGTCAGGACTAAGGGTCACGTGGTCAGGAGGCTTTTAATTTGGAACGTGGGGGGGCAAACGAACGGAGTCAATGGGCAGGGGAGATGCTTTGCCATTAGTTTGTTAGTAGGAAAGACAGAAGGCAGGGCGACTTTGGTCCCTTTACCAACTCTGATGAAGCCTTGTTTGCATGGCATGCACCCCACACACGTTGCAGTATTCGCATCTTCAGGACTAGTGCCATGGGCTCTTCTTTTTGGTAAAGGTAAAACGGTTCCATCAGCGCCTCTCTCTGCATTGGGTGCGAGGAGTTGGTGTCCACCCACCCTTGTTAGACTCCAATTCCTACCAGCCCCAGCTGGCATGGCCAGTGTGGTCTGGGATTGTAGGACTGGATAGCCCAGGAACCTTTGGGAAGCCGTGGCTTCCCCATCTCTCATTTAAGGGTTGAGAGCACAACAGCCTGGCCAGGGACAATTCTTGCCTCTTTAGCCATATACACACTCTTGGGGAAGTTGCCTGGCCTCTTGCTGATTCCTGTAACTCTGATGCAGGTTGTACCTGGCACAGAGAGCTCTTCTCAATCTGTCTGCATATGGATGTTGTGACCACAACTGAGAAGACTGGTCACATTGCAGGCTGGCAGAACGTAAGCAAGCCTCCTCCATCCCAATCATACACCACCTTTGTTCTGTCTTATTGCGGAGGGGGCTATGTTTCTACACCTTGCGGGTTTTGCAGGTGAATCTTGTGAGACACTGGTGGGAAGTGAGCTAAAACACTCAGATATTGTTTAAATCAACACATCAAAAAACTGAAGGCCAGTTGCCTCAACACGAAGACTCCCGATGCCGGTCTTGTGACACGTAAAATCATTAAACTGGGGCAGGATGACAAGCTTGTTCTTGATTTTTCTAAAACCACATGGCCAATTATGTACCAGCTTGGACCTGAAAAAATGTGCAGGATGAGCTTTCTGTGCCAGAGACTCTTCGTCAGGAGACTATTGTTTTCCCCACTACAGAGAAGCAGTCTGTTTAGCTGGGGCAGTAGAGTTCGTGGCATCCTATGTTCATAAATCATAGAATTGTAGGGTTGGGAGGGATGCTGAAGACCATCTATTTCAACCCTCTGCAATGCAGGAATATGCAGCAGTCCCATACAGGGATCGAACCTGCGACCTTGGTATTATCAGCACCACACACTAACCAACTATCAAGCATACATCTGAGCTATTCATTTCTCCCAGGCCTCCACAAGCTGCCAAGCTTATATTGCCAGTGGTACTTGGGACACTGGGGTGGCAGTCCAGGGCCCCATTCAGCAGAAGAAGTAGGATGGCCCTCACAGGGCCAGCCAAAGATGTGTTGGCACCTGAAGCAAACCACAAAATGGCACATACCCCCCCTCTCCCCCAGGGAAAAAGAGGTGAGTGAAGAACTATGTCAGGAACAAGGGGAAATAAAGATTCTGCCACCCGAGTCAGTCACCACACTTTGCCTTATTAACATCCAGAATCTAAAATTATCCATTTGCATGGCATGGCTGTAAATTACAATGGAAGTCCCAAGCAATTTTGCTTGAGAGAGGAACACAATGGCTGGCATGCAACGAAGCTTTACTCAGAGTAGACCCACTGAAATGAATGAGCATGGCAAACTTCGGTCCATTAATTTCAGTGTGTCTACTCTGCACAAAACTTTGTTTAATATCACCCGGTGAACTCCCACCTCCGCCATGCTCTTTAGCTTAAATATGAAATTTAATAAGGAAACCCATTTTTAAAAGTACCTTAAATTGAACACAAAATGTCCAAAATGTCACAGACCAGGGTACAAAACTTCAGAGAGAGAAATGTTCATCATACCGTATCAAGATTGCTTTTCTAATGCTGGATTTCAAATTCTTTTGATATGCAATTTTTTATATAAAAAAAGTAGAAAGTGGGAAGTATGTAGTTACTTTTGAAATGATGATGGTGAGGATGAGATCTTGATTAGGAAGAATTGCCCATTTGCAGCGGCTAATAAATCTTACAGTTCTGGGGGCAGGCAGGGACAAACCCAAAAGTTTCCGTAGCTCTTCCCAGATAAGCGCAGGACCTGGTGAAGAATGGCTCTTTAAAAAACCCACCAGCAGCAGCAACAATAGTGTGCTTTGTCCTTGAGCCTGTGCTGGCTGATCATTACAGAGCAGCCACATGATGCAGAAGAAGCTATAGAGCTTCTTCATTTATAGACGGAGGTTCTCCACAGCGAAGTCTTGCCTCACCGCGACAGTGTATGCTAATTATACACGGCTTGCACAACACTTGCATAAAGTTCAAGTGAGCAAGTGCAGCCCCAGACAGGACAATATTTCAGAAATTCCCAGGCTGATCAATTCAATCTGATAACCTTCTCTAAGAGCGTTGTAAATGCCTGACGCATGACGTGCCACTCGTGAGCCTCTTTTGTGCCACTGGTGCACAAACTGATAAGGGGCAAGAAGTTTTTGTTTAAATCAAGTGTGCCTTCCAGACAGTGTCAGAATTACAAATACAAGAAAGGCGAAACAGGTTAAGTGGTAACAGACCACACTGCCAGCTATAACTCTCTGTATTTTCTGGAAACAATTGAATACATTTTGCTTGCTTGTTTCAAGAAAGTTGTCCAACTGAATCAAAAGGTCTATGTTTTTGGTGTTCATTTTGTATTGCTTTTTAAACTACCTTCAGTAAAAAAAACTCTCCTGTTCATTTTCAGCAATAAAACAAAAGAGAAACCACCCCTCTCCCACCCCCTGGCCTTTTGTACTGTTTTAAAAACTGTGTGTGTGTGTGTGCATTGCCGTGACACAAAGCAATTCATAAATTATAATAATAATGACAACAATGAAGGTCTACAGAAGTACCAAGAGAGTCGCAGAGGGGAGAGACTCCCCTTTCTCTTCTGTCAATTGACACATGACCACCTGGTCATCTTTGGGCCAAGGCAAGAGGGGACTGATGACTGGGAATAATAGGGCAGGAGGCCAACAGTAGGTGGCACCAGAGTCATGACAGCAGAAGGCATCCTCTGCTTGTAAGAAAGGAGCCAGGCAGGAGCTGGTTGAGGGCAGTGCCACATTTGCCAAAGTAGACCAACCCCACCAGTGGCCAAGGCTAAAAAAAACTGTCCCACAAAGTTACAGATATACTGGAATCTGCTAGTTGTTGTGACCCCCATCCTCCCCAAAAAGAGGATGAGTATGGCATGTAGAACAGTTTGAACAAGACTCAACTGCTGAAGATCTAAAGGTCTTTGGTCCTGAGCAGTGCCTGAATGTGAGGCCACCGGGGTGCTTGATTAAAGCCACTATGAATTCCATAGGGAAAGAGTGGATAAAAACTTGCAATCCTAGCCCCACGTGCCTGGGGAGTAAGCCCTATTGAATTCAATGGGCCTGACTTCTGAGCAGACACAGTTAGGATTGAAGCCTAAGGAAATAGCTGGGACCCAGCTCAATCCACAAAACTCTGGAGGAATTTCCAAAGTTGCAGACGGCCCCAGGATATAGGCTTGAGCATGACCTACAGCTAACCTGTCATTTTTGGCTGTATATGCTGCTGCAGAGATGCAGCGTCAAAGGTGGTGAGTGCTTAAGATTCACTTTGTACTTCTTTCAGCAGCAGCAGCAGCATCCACTGAAACATCCTGGTACGGCTAACAGGGCTCCTTGTGCAGCAGTTTGCACCATCAAGTCCAATGATCTGGACTGTCGATCCCTAAGAATCTTGGGCGCCTGTGTGTGGGACAAGGGAGGTTGGCTCATCCATGTGAAACTCTAGGACTGAATGAGAGTCGTGAGTTCCACTTTGTGCTTCAGCCGGAGAGAGTGAGGGAGTCTATTACAGCGCAGCTAAAACGCTAAATATAACTCAGGCTGTTAAGGGTGCCTATCTTTAGCACTGTGTAGACCACAACTCCAGTCCCTGGCATGGTGACCGGTGTCCTGTCGATACCAACAGGAAGTGGGATAGCTGAGCAACTGATCTGGATCTGCAGTGGGTCAGCGGCAGGTCAAAGCACAAGGATTCCTGAGCTTTGCTCAGATCAAGAGGAAGACCTATGGGGAAGATCTACTACACTGCAGGATATCTGTATTTCTTTCCCAGCTTGGGCCCACATACCTGGGAAACACTGGTTTAAACAATCTACCGTTCTTTCATGGGAGCATCTATTTGTTGGCTAGGAAGAGCAGCCTCAGGCAAATTCTGTGGAGAAATTTCTTTTAGCTACATAGTCTGAATTGCAGAAGTCAAAATTTCAGCTTGCAGCACTTCCCTGTTTTTGCAGTAGAATGTGAACATCTTCCATCCAGAATTTGGAGGGTGGGGAGACAAAATCTAAGTGCAATAAATGGAACCTCAAATGTTTATCTTCTCTCACATCGTCCATAAAAATGGCACCCCTTCGTATCTCTGGGAGCTTACAAATATTCTGTCCTGGCTAAAACTGATAAAGCAAAGTGTGTGGTGGCAGCATGTAAATGGATGTTGCCGAATCTTGATGGTGGCTCTCTCAAGAGAGAGAGATCACTGCTTACACATTTGGCCTGACTCAGCCAGTTGTCTATTAGTAACCCAAATGACTGGCTGCTAACAGCCTACACTAAGGGAACTAGTGATGGGCTGGTGATAGGCCATTTACAGCCACCTCAGTTAAACCCTGGGGAGAGAGAAAATATTACAAAGAAGCCAGACAGCAGACAGCTCATAACTAGCTCAAGCAGCAACACACATTATTGCTCTGTCTGGAAGACATGTTTTTTTAGCAAGTCTAACATGCCAGAATCAGAAATAGTAGCATCCCCAGCTTTATTTACGACTGACTCACTTTCCACACAAGCTGGTAGTAGTCAAGCAGCCATGAAATACTCAGGTAGGCCTCACTCTGCTTGTTTGTTTATTGCAGAGGATTTCAACCTTTTTGAGTCCACAGCACCCTTGACCAACTACAGTGATACCTCAGGTTAAGTACTTAATTCGTTCCGGAGGTCCGTTCTTAACCTGAAACTGTTCTTAACCTGAAGCACAACTTTAGCTAATGGGACCTCCTGCTGCCGCCACACCGCCATAGCACGATTTCTGTTCTCATCCTGAAACAAAGTTCTTAACCCAAGGTATTATTTCTTGGGTTAGCAGAATCTGTAACCTGAAGTGTATGTAACCTGAAGCGTATGTAACCCAAGGTACCATTGTACATGCTTTCTGCAGCACCCCTGTGGGGCTCAGGAGCCCAGTTATGCCACCCCTTGCCTGCAGAGCTGGCAGCCTGTGACCCTTTTGTGGCTCCACTGTTTTCCACAAAGCTTTGCCAAAGCTGGCTAAATGTTCAGCACCAAGGAAAGCGTGGCAGGCCATTTGTTTTCCGAGTCGGAGCGCTTACATTGTACACATTTCACTTATGCTATCAATCTCCTCAGTGGCTCCAGCACCTTGGGGCAGAGGCTTTGCGTTTCTCTGCCTGGCTGACCAGCAGCTCTCCAATGATCTCCTCATACACCACAGCTTTAGAATGACAGTGACAACACACGTGCGCTAAAAGGAGCAATTCCTGCGACCCACCATGTTTTTTTTTGGACTCGGTTCGCATCAGCCTCCTCTCGGCATGGCCAGTGGTCAAGGAGGATGGGAGTTTTAATCTAGCAGCATCGGGGGGGGGGGTGTGTCACAGTTTCCCCATTTGTGGGAGAGCAGGGGCTCAGAGCCCACTCAGCCATGAAGCTCGCTGGCAGACCTTGGGCCAGTCTCCTTCTCTCAGTCTAAGCTTCCTCACAGGGTTGTTGTGCAGAAGGGGAAATCTGTGTATGCCAGTTTGAGCTCTTTGGAGCAAAATGTGGGATTTAACTGGAAAGAACAGGTAAAGAATTTCTTCTTAATGTGCATTTATCCACCCTGACTAATCATGAGTTATTTACCTCCCTATCTGCTGATTCTTGGCAGGTGCTCAGTTCTGAACCTTCTGGAACAGCTTCCCCAACCTGGGGCCTTCCTACTACAATTCCCATCAGCACGAGACAACGTGGCCAGGATGGAAAAAAGCTGCTTGAGATCTTTCTTTCTTCCTTTTTAAAAAGACTCCCCCCTACAGATGTAGAAACATTTGCAGAGTTGGGCTTTTAATCAACAATCAAAGGAAGGCTAGTTCTGCAAATGTTCCACGTATGGCACTCCTAATTAAAAGTCACTGAGACTTCTGGACTTGGACAGTTTGTTGCATTAGCCTCAGGGCCACAGATGGATTAATATGCGAAACTGCACAGCTTATCTTTTTAAAAAGTTGTTTTCACTATAATTGGCCTCATTTACAAAAGCCAACATAAATACTCGTGCAAAACAGTACATTGGTCTGCAGCTTTATTTAGCAGCTGGCTACAGATGTAGGCCCAGGAACGGGTTTCTGCTAAAAAATTCAGTGGGGGATTCCCCACACCCCAATGTCATGATCCTATGGACAGGGATAAGTAAAGAGTAAGACAGCTCTCCCTCTCTCTCTCTCTCTCTCTCTCTCTCTCTCTCTCTCTCGCAGCCTTGCCCAACATGGTTTCTTCCCTTCAGACGTTTCGACTTCAAACCCCCATCAGTCCCAGGCAGCTTGGCCTGCAATCAGGAATTATGGGAGCTGCAGTCTGACATTGGGTGTGTCGTGGTTTCCCATTCCCACTCTGCACACTTATCCGTGGGGAAGATTTATTCAGCTCAACAAAACTTACTACTGAATAGAGATGTGCAGTTGGGTTTGCTTTCTGTCATTATTGCTTTTGTTCCTTTTAAAGCAGAATTCTGGCTTCCTGTCATAAAGGGCTATAGATTTTCATTTCTGTTGCCCCCCAGGTTTGAATAACCAAAGCCAGGGTACAATTAAACACACAGAGCCCCAAATTGCACATTTTGCACTTACTTAAAAGCAGAGAGCGCTGCGCATCCACAATCACCGGCAAGAAAACACTGCTTGCTTTAACACATTACAAAATCCGTACCTGGAAAACACTTCCATGTCTGGATGTGCAGGAAACCTGTTTATAGATCATACACATTTGCCAGTCGTATGTATGGGATTTCCACTACATGTACCCATGGTGAGAAGGAGCAATTGGCAAGCACGTACATTTAAGGAAACATGGATAATCTTTGCATATTGATGCTCAGAACGCAGATTCCAGGTAGAAATTTCCTAATATACACATTGGCAAAGGACATTGGTGGGCACTTAGGGCAGTGATTTTCAAATCCTCTGCCTGCGGAGACCCTCCCCTGTCTGAATCAATATGGAACCCTGTGGCTCCTGGGGAGGGTCCTATGCTACCCACAGCTCATATGGGATGCTCACAAGGACATTTGGGGCTTCTTGATGCCCTCCATGGACTGAGAGTGCTTCCTTTTTAATTGTGTTGGCTTTTTTCCAATGTTGTGCTAAGTAATCGTCCTGTCAGCACAAGGAGTTATGCTTGTGCAACAGGACTTTCCCCCTTCTGTACTCCCCCTGCACCCTTCCCAAATATTGTCCAGGTTTTTTTTTGGGGGGGGGGAGCCCTAGAACAGATTGAGGAGTTGCATGGGGGTGCAGGGAGTCAGTTCCAATGTACAAGTGGAAATTCCTTGCACTGACAGGGCAGTTACTTAGGGCAACGTTGGATACAAGCTGTTGTTTTGCTACATGTTTGGTTGCTGCCCTCTCGAAGCCTAGGGCACAAATTTAATAAATAAAGCATGTCCAAGATTTCCCAATGGTGGTATATTTCCAAAGAAGATAGGTGGGAAGGTTTTCCACCTGCTAATTGTGGAGCCTTTGATAATCTTCCAAGGAATCCTATGGTTCTGCACTGAAGAGACCCAACAGGAAAATAGGATGTTGGAATGCTTGAGGCTCTTTTCAGGGATTTCGTGTGATAACTTACTCATCTTCTATGTTAGAAAAGCTCCTCAGAGAGCACTTGCCTGCTAAGGTGAGGAAAGAGCTGGGTGTGTGTGTGTGTGGCGGGGAGCAGCAGTAAACAGGCAAATGTATGGAAAATTTGGCATCTGTATTTTTTAGATTGGGTTTCAAGGAAGTTGCACCAGTTTATGCCAGCTAAGATGCTGGCCTTTAATTGTGGCCTAAGCCCTGTTCCACCTGGACTCCTAGAATATCCATGGAAATTCTACCCAAAGGATAGCAGAGCCAATGTAAAGAAGCATCTTCTATGCATCTGCTCTAACAGTCGAGAAATCAGTCATTCAAAGGGCAGCAGATTCCAAAATTCCCAGCCATAACTTAGCTGAGCAGCAATCACAAGCTGGGCGGCATAAGAGGTTTTTACAATAGGAATCTTTGTCGATTGTTACTTTGGCTTCTGCTCACAGGGGCTGATTGGACCTGCATTTACTAGGCGTTAGAAATCTCTTTTCTCATTATGCACACCATAGTAATAATAACTATGTGGCCGCATTCACAGGTCCAGCTCTACCATTAGGCAAAGTGAGGTGGCCACCTCCAGAGCTTATTTTGGGTTGTCATGGAAGGGCAGAATTTATTTTGGCTATTTAATTTGTTATTGTTGTATTTTCACTTTAAGGGAAAGATACTTGTGAGATTCTTTTGCCTTGGGCACCAAAAAACAAAGCCTTGGCCAGTCTTGAATACTATGCCCCTTGGCGCTGTCTCTCTCTCTCTCTCTCTCTCTCTCTCTCTCTCTCTCTCTCTCTCTGTGTGTGTGTGTGTGTGTACACACACACACACACACTTGCAGTTCCTCCTTAGGCAGCAGGATGTCTTGGGATGAGCCTGTGTATTTGCTACATTCTTGTCCTTATCCTTGTCTCCCTCTCCCTCCTCCTTAAGGCAGGAAAACCTCCTTTGTTCATGTTTCTATGTTCTATGCCAGGTTTCCTCAACCTCGGCCCTCCAGATGTTTTGAGACTACAATTCCCATCATCCCTGACCACTGGTCCTGCTAGCTAGGGATCATGGGAGTTGTAGGCCAAAAACATCTGGAGGGCCAAGGTTGAGGAAGCCTGTTCTACGTTTTGTGCAGTAGAGGAACTAAATAAAAACGCAATTTGAACAGCCACAGCATAATGGGACAGTAATTGACCAGCAGTGTGCTTTGGTTGTTTCCGTTGGCCCCTGTTCCTGAGACAGCTAAAGTCTCAACCCCCCCCCTCCTGCCCAGCAGCTTCTCTGACTGAGCTGTAGTATAATGCTGGAGGAACCTAGAATTATAGCTCTGGGTGATTTCACTATCCATACTTGCGCCTCCATTTTTTTATAGATATGTAATTGTTTTAATAGTTTTTCATTATAGGCAACTGTTTTACATGTGATTTTATTGTATGCTGAAACCACTCCAAGATGCCTTGTAGAAAGTAATTCATAAATGAAATAAATAGTTATTATTTGAACCAGGTTCTTGCAAGTGAGAAAATTAGGATATGCAGAGGGCAGTACACCTACCAGTGCTGGGTGAAGTCCCGTTAATCTGGAACAACAACTGAATGAAATGAAATGTGAGACAAGTAAGGTCAGTTGCCCAAAGTCCACCTCTGAATAAAGTCTGGACTGTCCTTTTCCTGTGAGCCTGGTCATAATCCCTGTCCAACCCCCTCACCTTCCTTTTATCAGGCCCAGCGGCTGCCTCTAGCCATTTCATCGGAGTTCCATTTCAGCCGTGCTGCCAGGTGCTCATTCGCTGATGCATTAGACATAGCAAATGACTTTGTCATTTTTTCCCCTTGAAAACACTATGTTTTATTAAACTTGAGGAGTGACCCTCCCCCCACTTCCCCCATCCCTTGAGAGCACGATGGAACTAGGTATCCATCAGACTTATGACAACACTCATCAGCTGCAACAGCAGCAGCAGCATAGAGAAGAGGCAGGCTGATCTTGGAGGAAATTGGCTTGGTACCTGCCGAGGGATTGCTCCCAAAGTGGGCATTTCCAGCAACCACAAGGGGAAAGTTAAGAGCATAAAGCCTGCTAGCCAGTGCCCCTTCTCCTGTTCTCACAGTGACAAAACCAGAAGCCTACGGGAAGTGGGATGTGAGTGCAACAGCACAGAAGAAGGTAGGGATTTGTTTCCAGGTTTGCTCTGTGCCTCCTTGAGTGTTTTTGCTTGACGTGAACTCTGAACATGCTTCCTGCACGCTTGGATGGAGGATAGAGAAGTAGTGTAAAAACTAGCCTACTGAACAAAGGTAACATTTATGTTTGTTGCACCAAACATTTTTACCCCCTGGCTACACCCACAACTTGTGTGCAATCCCCCAGAAGGGTGCTCAGGGATGTGGTTCTCAGCCTGGAAAAGGTTGCCCACTCTTTCAGCAGGTTTTCAACTCCCTGGTGTTATAAGTGCTGGGAGCTGTTTGCCTATTTAGATGGATGGGGTCCTTAAAGA
Organism: Podarcis tiliguerta; assembly: GCF_965153285.1. Taxonomy (NCBI): domain Eukaryota; kingdom Metazoa; phylum Chordata; class Lepidosauria; order Squamata; family Lacertidae; genus Podarcis; species Podarcis tiliguerta. The sequence goes on along the minus strand of NC_139535.1, from coordinate 89,368,010 downwards.
TGCAGCTGGCCACCTGCATCCCGAAATGATACAATCTCTAGAAAAAGCTTTACCACTTCACTTTTGCTGAATGGGTAGAAAGCAGCCCTTTCCCCCCCTGGCCCTTCCAACATTCATCTGCCCTTGTTCTTGCTGCTCACTATTACCATGCAAGTTATAATATGCAATTGCATCTCATCTGCGTTCTATTTTTCTCTGTCTTGTCTGATCCGCCACCGATTTATTTCAGTCTGGAATGGCCCCGTAAACTTTTAGGGGGAGAATCGGTTTCATGAGATCCTCTAAAGTGCCACCCAAGCTACTGATGTAATAAATGAGGCTGCCTCACGCACACACACAGAGTGAGACAAAAGAAACCAAAAGCCTGCACACAGAGAATCTGAGAGGGGCTTTCTCACATGTGCGATTAGGTTGTGTTCTCTAAAAACAACCGGCGGCGGAGGACCTTGAAACGGGAAAGGTGACAGCATCTCGTGTCACTTTTCTTAATCAGCCTTTCCTTCTGTGCTGAGGGGCTGCAGCGGGGAGCGTAATGAAAATAGAACACTGCTCCAGTCAATTCATAAAAAGGCTACAGGATGCAGGTGGCTGAACCATCAAGGGCCAAAATGCTGATCCAGGTTTTATGGGCACAAACATCGTCCGCCGCCATTTAGCTTGGGTTTCTGCCACTGGAGCTGGACAGCTCTAGCAAACTGACTGCATGAGTACCATCCACCAGGAATGGCTTCTGGAGAAGGGGCCAAAGCTTAGCTGTAGGAGAGCAGGAAAAGGGTTTAACTGGGTTAAAAGGATAGCAAATAGCAGTTGCTGGGAAAGAGGCACAAGAAATAACAGGAGCCCCCCCCCCCCCAAAGCACAGGCACCCCTCCAGACACCCATTGTTTTGGGAAGATTTTAAGGTTTGATATTCTGGTGTTTTCTTTTATACTTTGTTCGTAGCTGCCTAGAGTAGCTGGGATAACCCAGTCATATGCATGGGCTGCAATAATTAAATTGTTATTGTTATCATCAGGCTGATTGTGCAAGCTGACTGACATTCTATTTTATTTGTTTATCTATTTAATTCACTGTGGTTTAACTACTTACAGTTACTGAAATGGAGGACAGCTTGCAGGCCCAATCACTCCAGGGCATTGTGGGAAATTACAATACTTGCTGCTATTTTAATTTATTATTTCCCACAATGCCCTGGAGTGAAGCTACATTGTGAGATTCATGGGCATTAAAATGGTGGGCAGTTTGTAGAGGTCTGGTGCAGATGTGCACCACTGCTGCCCACAACTAGCAGCTGGTACATACGTCTGCTGAGAGTCCCACAGATATGGGGAGTGGGAGTGGCAGAAAACACTTTGACAGAGACCACCCTCAAACGTGGAGCTGGAGTGGGATTTGCTTGCACAACTTCTGCTTGCACAATGGGACTCTTTCCTCCTCCTCTTGAATTCATCTCCTGGCCTGGTGCAACCTATATGCTCACGGTCTTTGTGTATTCCTCTGCTTGTGTGATCTAGTGGTAGTGACATTACTTTCCCACCACCTTTTCTAGTCCTGGTTTTTTATGAATCCAGACATGCAAAGGCCAAAACTGTGTATTAAAAATAAGAGAGAAGGAAGCACAGCAGAACGACACCCCAGTTGCAAAAACTGAATCCTACCAAATATAGAGCCCAAGTAATCACAGCAGATGTCATTGCAGAGATGATGATTCTCGTAAAGAAAGCAGCACCTGGCTGAGACTGATGGGAGTTGAAGTCCAACCACGTCCTGAGAGCCGCAGGTTCCTATCCCTGCTCTCAACTTAAGAAACCCCTATTGCCCCACCCCAAAAAAGTATTAAGAAGAGTCAAGATGCTTGTGAGATCAGCCCATGAGTGGAGTAGGTCAGCAGATATAAATAAAGGAAAATAAGCAGCCTTGCTTGAATTGTGTTTTGTGCAGGTCTTTCAACAGCTCCACAAAACAGCTGTTGCAGGTGCACCTTCCAGGCTGTTCAATTCCCTTTCCAGCCTTTGAAAACCTGCTTGCAGGCCTGTGCTGTACAAACTGACACACACGGAGAGGGGGAAAGGAGCCCTCAATGAATCCAGAGAACTACTTGTGGCTAAGATGAGAAAGCAAACAAAATCTGGAGGAGGGAAACCTGTTAGCCTCTCTCCAGGTGTCACAAAGCAAACCGACAAGCAAGGCACATGAGCCTTAGCAAACAGGCAGCTTTCCCGGCGGCTCTTCCCAAAGGGGAAGCGTGTCTTTGGGATAGAGCAGCAGGAGGACGTGCTGCTCAAAGCCCAGGGGCCATCAAAGGACAGCAGCAATTCACTGCGGAAACTCACAGGGATCCTTGCTATCATCAGCCAGGCAGCAAGTGCTGGAGAAGAGCGGTGCTCTCAAACTGTCACTTATACTACGGCGTTGCTCATCACCGGCAAAAGGTTGAGGGAGCCACCATCATAGGCAGGGAGGAGCTGGGACTGGAAAAGAGCTCCGGGAGCAATGCTGGGTGGAGAAATCTTCTTTTCTGGAGACTTTAAATGGAG